>NC_057807.1:124033338-124124088 GCF_018294505.1 Triticum aestivum | reverse complement strand
AAGGAGATTGTTAAGTGTGAGTGTGTGTTTTGCCCATCCAGGCGGAAGTTATGTGCACAAAAGAGGAGAACGATTCGATGTGGCGTTAGGATTGAGGGTAATTAGCTACGTATGGAGACATAGTGACCTTGCACGTGCATGTGTGAGAGGTATACATGTATACATGGGATGTGTGTGTGCGCGCGCGCGCATGATTGAGATAAAATAAAGAAGACATAAGTCCAAAGATCAACGACATGGGAGAGACAGATCGGTATGACAATATGCATGCATGTGGGAATGCAGGGAAGAAGGCCCGACAATTGAGCATGTGTTTTTGTCTTTAAGAGATAGTGGCATGGGCTGGAGCATGCATCTATGGCGAGCAGAGGGGGTGAGGCGCAACGATTGTGCAAAAGAGATCAACCTATAAATGCATATGTATGGATAGACATATATAGTGTGGGTGATAGGAAGCAAGACTCCGTGTGAGAAAGAAATGTTGACGGAGAAACTACAGATAGATACAGAGATGGAGATGCTAGCTAGAGAGACATCCGTTAGTTTGGGTGTCGGAGATGACCGTCGGGTGGTTCAAAGGGTGAAGTTATATATGTGTGTGAGAGGGCACTTGACTGCATGCATGTAGAGAGAAACATATGTAGTGTGAGTGATAGGAATCAAGAGTGAGGGCGAGAAAGAAGGTTGATGGAGAAACAGATAAATAGAAAGATAAAGATGCTAGCTAGTGTGCACTAGAGATAGGAGTCGAGTGGATCAGAAGGCTGGGTTATGTGTGTGTGGGTGTGAGAGAGATAGAGAGAGGGTGCATGTGAGTCACATACAAACAAATATCAGAGAGAAATGAGATCCAGAGAGACGGAGTTTTGTGTCTGTGAGAGAGAAAGATATTTCACAACGAGAGTGATAGCTAGAGAGACATATGAGGGAACGCAAGATATCTCTAGGGAGAGAGGGTGTGTTTGAGCGACATACAAGAGAACAATGGAGAAATATGAGACCCTGGGAGACAGAGTTTGTGTTTGTGTGTGAGAAAGAGATATTGAAGAGGAAGAGTCGTAGGTTCTCATATCTAAGGAGCGAAAGACATCTCTGTATGAGGGGTGTGCGAGTGGCACACATGGGAATACTTGAGAGAAATGAGACCCCGGGATACAAAGTTTTGTGTTTGTGTGAGAGAAAGAGATTCCACATGGAGAATCATAGCTAGAGACACATAGCAGGGAGCGAGATATACTTAGATAGAGAGATAGAGTGATGAAGGTCGATGGAGAGAGTACCGTCAGTGTGTTATGAAGATAAAAGATCATTGTCGACATGTAGGTAGCACGAGAGATGCCTGAGAGACGATGAACGCGTATAGGTCCAGAGAGATAGTCCTATATAAGCATGAGTGATAGCTATATGAGACGAATATCTGGATTAAAGGGGATTCAAATATTTAAACTGGAGATCACGACATCGATAATATCATAACGCAAATTGGTGTATCAAACATGCATATTCATTTGAATTTGGGCACACGTGTAATGTTATATAGTTTATCAATATTGGTGATCCATAGATTCTTCAATTACAAACAATGCATGGTTTATATGCAATTAGTGTCTAAACAGGATTACACTATATGTTGCGTGTGTGAAACACATTATACATGTTTGAGAAGTTAAAAAAAACCCGCGTGAAACACACATTAATTCGAGAAAGTTAGCGAGGAATGCATACATTGGATTTCAACATAAGGTGGTTTCAAATATTTGAAAATCCAAATTGATGGATACAACCTTATGAATCTGAGATCATGCCATTTGTAAACCATATTTATGTATAAATGGTGTTGTGCTTTTGAAAGTATATATGTAAAAAAATGATGTATATAGAATGTAATTCCAATTGAAAATGGATCCCGTCCGAAAAAATAGTAGAATACAAACGGGATTCAAATTGAGTTGGCACGGTAAACATGCAATGTGCAAAATTTGAACGAAACGGGGAAAGTTGCAGTAACCGCCCGAAACCAAAATCTGCGAGATGGAAATCACTACTGCCTATCCCTGCCGCGCAAAGCCTATCTGCTGGATTTCTATAGGTTTCGATAGGGGTAGGTTTGTAATTTCACCCAAACGTGACGTAACCGCCTCTCACCCGGATTCATACACGGTGGGCGCCAAAACACAGTGTGCTCTCGGCCGAAATCGACTCCCTCCCCGATTCATATTCATACACGGTGGGCGCCAAAAACAAACTCTCGTCGGCAAATATTCGGTGTATGCGAGATTACCGTCCTATCCCCAACCGACTAATGTTGATGTGATGTAGTAGAAATTTGAAACGGGGGCTAAGTTTGTAAATTTCCTCGCATTTGAGACAAGCGCGCCCTGACTACATGGTTCCCCCCCCCCATCCTCTCTACCTCCCTTTTCCCCATTCATACTCTGTGGGCGCCAAAACACCTCTCCACCCCATCCTCCTCCGTCCGCCGCCGTCCGCCACCCCATCCACCGCTGTCCTCCTCCACCATGCTGGAGCTGATACCCCGATGCCGCCGTCCATTACAAGAGATTGACCTCTCTCATCCACGCCTTCGGACCGGGATCCTTGCATCCCATCCTCTCACTTCATCCCCGCCGTCATCCACCTTGCCAGTGCTGCTCCTACGACCGTCTCGTCCACCGCGCCCCGCCGCTACCGTCTACCCTCCTAGATCTGCTACCACGCCGCCGACAGCCATCGCTACCGCAGCACCATCAAATTCTCACCAGATGCGTACACGGCACCCAACCAGAGGCGGTGCTCTTTCGTATCTGCTCAACTTATTTATCACAACAAGAAAATAGATCGCCACTGCTTTACTCTGATTTCTTGTCTTGGTTGCGAAGTTGCCTTTGTCCAGTTTGCACCTTCAGATCCGCCATGGCACGCTCAACACTATACTCCCAATGCTTATGGGTTTCCCATTTTATATTCCACACTAGTTAAATCACAGTAGACTAAATTTCAAAATTGGGTCAGTCGATTTTTCAGAGCTCGCCGAACGAAGAAAACTCGACGCGGGTGGGGGGTGGGGGTGGCGGAGGAACACAGGCGGTGGGGGCCGGTGGTCCGGCCGGTGGCCCGTGCGGTGTTCTATATGGGAAGAATCACAGACGAGGAAGAAGAAGGGTTAGGAGACGTAGGATCTTCATCCAACCGCCTGAAATGGTCGAGAGACAGCTGGGAGTTGCATTCTTAATGCGCTCTGGTTCATCATGTGTGGGCACTGCGCAACCAACATTTTATTATCCAAAATCTGCTTGCTCTTCCTTACCATGTTCGATAGTGCTGGCCTGTATGTGATCGATAGGCTTTCAATTACTAGCGGCAATACAACACCGTATTTTCATGCCAGTTCCACTTTCCCGATTTATATATCATGGTTATGGTGTACCCCTGTTATGTACACTATGATCTGCCCAGTTGCTGTGTGCTCTTGTTATCATGGTTTGGCAATAAACTATCGATACAATATATTATGAACCTATCATCTGCCAGCTATCCTTACTTCTGGAGCCTATTTTTTTGTGTACTTGTGCCAGATTATATAAATGCACGCACGATATTACATCACACATGAGCTCTCTCATCAGAATCCAGTGATAGCACATAAGTGTTTACAGGGGCGCCCCTATATTAGAATATCATCTGCATTACAAAGATAATCTCACAACTATTTATGTTTTCATGGTTCTCAGATATTATACGCAATTACAGTGAATATCAGAATCCGCGCATCAGAAGAATATTGTGGAACACTGCAATGACTTACAAAATTGGCACCAAGGCATTGAGTGCCATTTTGGAAGCAATGAAACTCGTACGCTCCCCACCTATTGATTCTTGTTCAGAATATCATTCTAATGACTATTCTAACCTCGAGGAGTCAAAGGCAGATGGCCTGTCCTATTCACCCATCAAGGTGCCTGTTCTAATTTGGCAAGGTTTTATTGATTGCGCGTATCTTGCATATGTTGTCTTGCATTTCTTCTACTTTGTTGCACCACCATCTGCTTAGTTTACTCATCATATAACTCGAGATGCTATGCCCATCCATTATCAATACATATTCCATCTGTCGTCATACCATGTTTTTCCACTCAAATGCTGCTCTTGTGCATCAGACATCAAAAAGGAAGAGGGTGATTGCCGAACCTGAAGGAGCACCAGCAAAGTCCTTGAAAAACGTGGTGGTGCCGGAGAAATCAGACAACGCCCCACTTATATTGGCTGTACAACCAGTGACACAAAACATAGGACCGACTCTAGCAGACTGTACCCATACTTCACTGGCCACACCACTAGCCCCACCACACAGGACCTGCACTCCAGCAAAAGGTATACCGATTTCATTTGCCATAGCACCAGCCGTACCACAGAAAAATCCCACTCCAGCAAAAAGTACAGCAAGTCCACTGGCCGAAGACCTATCCCAACTGCAGAGACGGCCAATTCCTACAGATTGGAACCCCATTCCATTTATTCCCAGTTTAAAAGACAATGCTTTCAATGTTGTTAGGGACTACGTGCATATATTCCCATCATGGGAAGATTATAGTGAAGACAAACACCATTTTCACATCTTCCTGTCCAACTTACATGTAAATGCTATTATTCATGGTTATTATTTTCCTGTTTTCTGCTGATCGAACACATCAATGATTTATATTACACTGTTGTAACTAGGTGAGGGTCAATCTAGATAGTCATGACGAGCAAAGCTTGCTTGTGCTTTCAAGGAAGCATTGCAACAGTATCGGTGTTACCTGAGGAAATCACACTTTGATGGCAAGTCTATAAATGAAGTTCCGGTGAAGTCTCCTGTGCTAAATTTAGAAGACATTGAATGGAAAAACCTTGTTATGCACTGGTCTCGTTCCCAGGATGAGGTACTGTCTATGAAATCACATGACAATTTGAACTTCTACTTTTTCGCATGTGCCTTACGGATCTTTTTTGTAGGAAATCTGCTCGAAGAAGAATTCCGGTTTGAAAAGAACGATAGGATATCGCAAATATGCTGCCTGCTGCTTTGCTCTTGTTAGTACCTATTGTCCTGTATCACTGTACTTGCATACATACCTGGTTCATTATGTGACAGCAGTATGCATGATAGCTTGCTTATCAATTGTTCGCTCCAAATTATCTAATCTATATGAATGGTTACATTAGTGTAGAATATATCCAATGCCAATGAATTTTTTTAGCTCTGCATTGTTCTTGTAAGTACATGCTGTCCTTTATCAGTGTACTTATATTGACAGGTAGTTGTTCATGTACCATCACTCTGCAGCTTATTTTCCTTTGCCCTCCATTTTCTACACATCAGATCTATATTTACTCTTACCATAAGGTTGGTACTGAAGAAGTTTAGCTGTGCATTGCTCTTGGCTGTGCCTTTTGCCTGTATCGCTGCACATACATTTATAGCTACTTGGTTATGTAGCATCACTCTTCATCTTATATTAAATATTCTCCATTTTTTCGTATATTATCACATCTATATTTACTCTTAACAAAATGTAGAATAAAGGCAATGCTTATGAAGAACATTCTGTGCTAAGCTTCTTGAATTGCCCCCCCCCATCAGCATGGACAAGGGCTTTATAGAGCCTGTCTTCACCAGTAATGTAAGTTTGTCCTTCTCAAGCCTTCAAACTTTGTTGTGTATATTTGGTTAGTCATGACTGCAACAGCTATTTATTTTTGGTGTTTGCATCAAATTGCATGTTTAAAGTTTATTATGTAGTTCATAAACAAAAGTTTGTCCTTCTCAATTTAAGTTTTCAGTTGTACAACCAAGTTCCTTCTTCATACCATGTAAATTAAACTATACAGGGCAAGTGATCTTCTTTTGCACTTCATGTATGCTTCTGTTCTTCATCCGTAATCCAGTGGTGTGGTGAACCTACCCACTACAGCACAATGTCATATTCTGCAATGTCTTAACTATGAACAATGTCATATCATTCTACTATTATTTAAACCACCTCTTTATTTGCCAATCTGAAATGGGATAAATTGACAGCACACTAACCATTGATACTTATGAGTTCTTGATCTATAATCCAGTGGTGTCGTGAAGCTGCCAACTCCTTCACAATGTCAATTCCTGCCATGTCTTAACCTAAACAATACCATATTATGTTAATGCAATTTTAAACTGTGTCATTTTATTCGTCAGTAAGAAATGTGATGAATTGTCAGCACTGATACTTTTATGTGCAAAACATGTCATCTGTCTGCTTGTTTATCTTTTAGAGTGAGGGAGATATAAGTGTTGAACAAGCGCAGTCTCATCATCTTGCTCAGCTGCTTGCGCTGCAGCTCCCCGGCAGGGCTAACCTTTCTTGAACTCTATTGAAGTGCTGTTGGTTTTGTATATTATTTTGTCGGCGTGTTTATTTGCACTGGTGGCGATCTTTGATGCCCAGTGTATGTAATCTGCTGTCTGCTTGTGCTTTATTATCATAGTGGCGAACTTTGATGCCCAGTGGGTGTAATATGCCGTCATTTCTTTATTGTATAGTCTAGGTTTTTTCTTATTCACGATGCTACAATTATTTTACTGTATATATATCCTGTCTTCGCAGTAAACCGGCCAAACCGTAAAATTACGGTACATAATCGGGCCGTCATGCAATCATGATGTATGATCCGCATCATGGGCCCCGTCAAACTGGCCCACTAGTAGATTCGGGCCTTGAATAGGCCGAGTAACCCCCGGCCCTCTTTTGGCAAGAAAACTCAATGGGCTTTTAGGAGGCTGAGAAGTAGGCCGGGCCTGAAACGTGCCGAATAGCTCACGGGCTGGCGGCAACCCGAAATGATTGTGCGAATCAATTCACGGGCTTTTAACAGGCCAAAGTTGTCTCGGTCCTTGTTTGGCCCAATCAGATATCGGCTGCGAGCAGGCCGGATGCAAACCGAGCCGTAGTTAGGCCCAACTATATGACGGGCTTTTAATAGGCCGAAATTAATATAGGGCCAAAATGTTAAATGTGCCCTTAACAGGCCGAAACTAATATCAGGCCGAATTACTAAATGGGCCTTTAGCAAATGGGCCCAAAAGCATAGCGTCCAGTCAACGGGCCGAATCTGATATGGGCCATAATTGAGCCCAAAGCCTCTTAAAGGGCCGGACCTGATCTGGGCCGTGATTTGGCCCAGAAAGTGGGAGGCTTTTAACGGGCTGGATCTTATATGGGCCATTACTAGGCCCGGAACGTGGCAGGCCATTAATGGACCGGATCAATTATGGGCCGGCATTTGGCCCAAAACATGGCAGCCAGTTAATGGGCCGGCCTACTAGGGTCCTCAAAATCTTGTGGGCCTACAGCTGGGCCGGCCCATTAATGTCGGCGAAATCTCGTGGGCCTTTAGGTTGGCCGGCCCATTATGATCCGCAAGAATTTTTTGGGCCTTTACCTGGGCCGGCCCATTATGGCACACAAAAATCTTCTGGGCCTTTACCTGGGCCGGCCTATTATGGCCCGCAAAATCTTGTGGGCCTTTAGCTGGGCCAGCCCATTATAGTCCACAAAATCTCGTGGGCCTTTAAATGGGCCAGCCCATTATGGGCCGCCAAATCTTGTGGGCCTTTAGTTAGGCCGACCCATTTAAACTTGATTGGCCGTGCCACGTGTCGACGTATCATAAGCGCCTTCTGTCCAATGAGTGGATGACATCTGTCCCAACAATGAGCCGACATGTGTTTCCTCCAGCCAATGATGATTTTACACGTGGAAAAACCCCATTGGTCGGGGCTGTTAACGGGTTATCGGATCCAAAACCCGACCCGATAGCTTAACGGCGTTCCGTTACGGTGGATGCAACGTGTCGGTCACCCTTGACGAAAGCACTTCTGTGACGCGCGATTTATCATCATGGAAGTGGACACTTCCGTGATGATAATTTTGGTAATGTCATCGAACACTTCTACGACAGCACATGTATGACTATCTTGATTCTGTCATAAATTTGTCATGGATGTACATGCATGACAAAAAACGCGACCTATTGTGACAAACACGTATCATCACGGAAGTGTATTTTTTTGTAGTGCAAGGAAGAAGAAGAAGAAGGGGGCCTCTCCCCCCTTGCTTCCGGTGGCGCCGGAGCGCTGCCGGGGGCCATCATCATCACCATGATCTTCACCAACACCTCCGCCATCTTCACCAACATCTCCATCACCTTCCCCCTTCTATCTACAGCGGTCCAGTCTCCCGCAACCCGCTGTACCCTCTACTTGAACATGGTGCTTTATGCTTCATATTATTATCCAATGATGTGTTGCCATCCTATGATGTCTGAGTAGATCCGTTTTGTCCTATGGGTTAATTGATGATCGTGATTGGTTTGAGTTGCACGTTTTATTATTGGTTCTATCCTATGGTGCTCTCCGTGTCGCGCAAGCATGAGGGATCCCCACTGTAGGGTTTGCAATATGTTTATGATTTGCTTATGGTGGGTGGCGTGAGTGAACAGAAGCACAGACCGAGTAAGTAGGTTGTTTGCGTATGGGATAAAGGGGACTTGATACTTTAATGCTATGGTTGGGTTTTACCTTAATGATCTTTAGTAGTTGCGGATGCTTGCTAGAGTTCCAATCATAAGTGCATATGATCCAAGAAGAGAAAGTATGTTAGCTTATGCCTCTCCCTCAAATAGAATTGCAATAGTGATTACCGATCTAGTTATCGATTGCCTTGGACAAATAACTTTCTTGTAACAAAAAGCTCTCTACTAATACTTAACATTGCATCTTTATCTAAACAACCCCTAGTTTATATTTACATGCTCTTTATTATCTTGCAAACCTACCCAACAACACCTATAAAGTACTTCTAGTTTCATACTTGTTCTAGGTAAAGCGAACGTCAAGTGTGCGTAGAGTCGTATCAGTGGCCGATAGGACTTGAGAGAGTATTTGTTCTACCTTTAGCTCCTCGTTGGGTTCGACACTCTTACTTATCGAAAGAGGCTACAACTATCTCATATACTTGCGGGTCATCAAGACCTTTTTCTGCCGCCATTGCCGGGGAGTCATAGCGTGGGGTGAATATTCTCGTGTGTGCTTGTTTGCTTTATCACTAAGTAATTTTTATTTGCTGTTCTAAGTTGTTCTCTATTTTTAGTTATGGATATGGAACACGAAATACCAAAAAAATTAGGAGATGAGGAACCTCTTAAAACCCCCGATGCTCATTATGTTCAAAAAATATCATGTAGTACTTTGATAATCCTGAGAAAACCTCATTCAACTTTATAATGGGAGTAACGTTGGATCAACGTGAATACTTTAGGGATTATCGCTTGACACAAAAAGGGAAACTATTATGGGATCAAATTAATATGTTGCGTTGGTATGCTCGGGATCTATGCTTGAGATATGATTATAATTGTTGCTCTAGGATGAAGGCTCCACACCTTCCCTTTTCATGCAAATTTAATGATAATGAAACCTTAGCTTCTTATGCTAATGGTATCTATGATTACTATGATGTTGAACGAATTGAAGAATTTGTTGCTTTTAAGGCTGCTTATGAAATTGTATCTTTGTTTGAACAGTATGAAGCTTTAGATGATGATGTTTATAGGCCTGAAAATTTTGCTATATTGAAATATTGCTATGAGAATTATGAATATAATTCCGATATTAACGCTTTTATTGAGAAAGTCTTCGCTGTCCAAGAAGAGACTAATATTTTGCAGGAAGCTATGGAAGAAGAAATTGATGAAATTATGAGCTCATTGGATGAAAAAGATGATGAGGAGAGCGAAGAACAAAAGGAGGAAGAGCGGATTGATCACCCGTGCCCACCTTCTAATGAGAGTAACTCTTCAACTCATACATTGTTTAATTCCCCTTCGTGCTTACCCGAAGGATGATTGCTATGAGTTGATTCTCTTGAAATATCCCTTTTTGATGATGCTTGCTATGCTTGTGGCCAAGATGCCAATATGAATGATGCTTATGGAGATGAACTTGCTATAGTTCCTTATGTTAAACATGAAATTGTTGCTATTGCACCCACGCATGATAGTCCTATCATCTTTTTGAATTCTCCCAATTACACTATACCGGAGAAGTTTGTGCTTATTAAGGATTATATTGATGGGTTGCCTTTTACCATTGCACATGATAATTTTGATGAATGTGATATGCATGTGCTTGCTGCTACTACTTGCAATTATTATGAGAGAGGAACTATATCTCCACCTCTCTATGTTTCCAATATGATAAAATTGCAAGAAACTGCTTATACTATGCATTGGCCTTTACTATGTGTGCATGAATTGTTCTTTTATGACATGCCGATGCGAGTTAGACTTCGTTGTTGCATGATATATGTTACTTTGTTCTCACTACTAAATTACAAGTCATTGTTAATTAAAATTGGCTTTGATATACCTTGGGATCCGGGTGGATCCATTACTTGAGCACTATATGCCTAGCTTAATGGCTTTAAAGAAAGCGTTGCCAGGGAGACAACCCGGAAGTTTTAGAGAGTCATTTATTTCTGTTGAGTTCTTTTATATAGTCTAAAAACAAAAAAAATAAAGAGGGGAACCTAAAAACTTTTCAAAAAGGAAAGTGAAAGTGAGAAAGACAAGCATTGTTGAAGTGGGAGGTAGCCTTGAACTTTGTTCATGCTCACGGAAACTTTGTGAATCTTGATTACAGAAACTTTTCAACAAAAATAATTATCCCCTTGTACAATTCCATTGTATTATAAAAATAATGTGACAAGGTTTGCCTTTAGGATGTTTACAATGCTTGTTGGTTTGTACGATGCAGGACAGAAACTTTGGCTGTAGTCCGCGATTTTACATTTTTAACTG
This sequence comes from Triticum aestivum, assembly GCF_018294505.1. NCBI lineage: Eukaryota > Viridiplantae > Streptophyta > Magnoliopsida > Poales > Poaceae > Triticum > Triticum aestivum. The sequence goes on along the minus strand of NC_057807.1, from coordinate 124,113,210 downwards.
GAACGTCAAACGGTTCTGATTCTTTTTGAAGTTTATTTCTGTACAAATTTTTTATTTGTTCTAATTTTGGTAGAATTTTTGGTGTACCATAAGTATGGTAAATGTCAGATTGCTACAGACTGTTCTGTTTTTGACAGATTCTGTTTTTGATGCATAGTTTGCTTGTTTTGATGAAACTATCAATTTCTATCAGTGGATTAAGCCATGGAAAAGCTAAATTACAGTATAAACAATGAAAAAACAAAATATTAATTGGTTTTCTACAGTACTTAGAGTGGTGATTTGCTTTATTATACTATCGGATCTTACCGAGTTTTCTGTTGAAGTTTTGTGTGGATGAAGTGTCTAATCGAGGAGGTCTCGATATGAGGAAAAGGAAGAGATGCAAGAGCTCAAGCTTGGGGATACCCGAGGCACCCCAAGTAAATATTCAAGGAGACTCAAGCGTCTAATCTTGGAGATGCCCCGGAAGGCATCCCCTCTTTCTTCAACAAGTATCGGTATGTTTTCGGATTCGTTTCGTTCGTGCGATATGTGCAGGTCTTGGAGCGTCTTTTGCGTTTAGTTTTCATTTTTATTTTTTGCACTATGCTGGTATGAGATAGTCCTTAGTTGATTTATAGAATTCTCATTTCACTTCACTTAAATCTTTTGAGTATGGCTTTATAGAATGCTTCATGTGCTTCACTTATATCATTTGAAGTTTGGATTGCCTGTTTCTCTTCACATAGAAAACCGCCATTTGTAGAATGCTCTTTTGCTTCACTTATATTTGTTAGAGAGTTGGCATATCTTTTGTAGAAAGAATTAAACATTCTTGCTTCACTTATATCTATTTATAGAGATGACAGGAATTGGTCAATCACATGGTTAGTCATAAAATCCTACATAAACTTGTGGATCACTGAATATGATATGTTTGATTCCTTGCAATAGTTTTGTGATATAGAGGTGATAATATGTGGGAGGTACTAGTAGATGGTTGTGTTTAGTAAGGATGCTGGTGTTAAGGTTTGTGATTACCGAAGCATGCATGTATGGTCTACTAAATATGTAACCAAATTGGTGCACATTGTATTTTGATTGTTTATCTTTGTGTGAAGGTCGGGGGTGCGTGATGGTTAACTCCTACCAACCTCCCCCTAGGAGCATGCGCGTAGTAGTTTGTTTCAAGGGCTTTTGAATTTTTGTAATAAGTATGTGAGTTCTTTATGACTAATGTTGAGTCCATGGATTATACGCACTTTAACCTTTCCATCATTGCTAGCCTCTTCGGTACCGTGCATTGCCCTTTCTCACCTCGAGAGTTGGTGCAAACTTTGCCGGTGCATCCAAACCCCGTGATACGATACGCTCTATCACACCTAAGGCTCCTTATATCTTCCTCAAAACAGCCACCATACCTACCTATCATGGCATTTCCATAGCCATTCCAAGATATATTGCCATGCAACTTCCATCATCATCATATACATGACTTGAGCATTCATTATCATATTGCTTTGCATGATCATAAGATAGCTAGCATGATGTTTTCATGGCTTGTCCATTTTTTGATGTCATTGCTATGCTAGATCATTGCACATCCCGGTACACCGCCGGAAGCATTCATATAGAGTCATATCTTTGTTCTAGTATCGAGTTGTAATATTGAGTTGTAAGTAAATAAAAGTGTGATGATCATCATTATAGAGCATTGCCCCATGAAAAAAAAGAAAAAAAAGAAAAAAGAGGAAAGGCCAAAGAAGCCTAAATAAAAAAGGGGGCCAAAGAAGCCCACCCAAAAGAAAAAAAGAAGAAAAAAAGAAAAAAAGAAAAAAGAAAGAAAAGGAAAAGGGGCAATGTTACTATCCTTTTTCCACACTTGTGCTTCAAAGTAGCACCATGTTCTTCATATAGAGAGTCTCTTATGTTGTCACTTTCATATACTAGTGGGAATTTTCATTATAGAACTTGGCTTGTATATTCCAACGATGGGCTTCCTCAAATGCCCTAGGTCTTCACGAGCAAGCAAGTTGGATGCACACCCACTTAGTTTCAGTTTGAGCTTTCATACACTTATAGCTCTTAGTGCATCCGTTGCATGGCAATCCCTACTCCTCGCATTGACATCAATTGATGGGCATTCCATAGCCCGTTGATTAGCCGCATCGATGTGAGACTTTCTCCCTTTTTGTCTTCTCCACATAACTCCACCATCATATTCTATTCCACCCATAGTGCTATATCCATGGCTCACGCTCATGTATTACGTGAAGGTTGAAAACATTTGAGAATACTAAAGTATGAAACAATTGCTTGGCTGACACCGGGATAGGCATGAGGGGTACCTTGTGTCAAGAAAAGGGAGCATACAAGACTATATGATTTTGTAGGGATAACATTCTGGAAGCATTGATATTTTGAAAGACATGATTGTTTCTTGGGATGCCCTAAGTATTATTGTTTTTATGTCAAATGATAGACTATTGCTTTGAATCACTCGTGTCTTAATATTCATGCTGTCAGGACCCCGACTCAATGGCACACCGATCTAGCATGTAAAACCTCATATCACTTTGCGGCCTCACGCACGGTATTCCCACGTGTGTCGCCTTACTAGGCCCGGGACCGTTTGCGCCTTTTGGCACACGTATATGATAGTGTCGCTAGCATCTATATGACAAGGAGCCCGGGCTGACATGGCTAGTCGTGAACCCAAAGTGGCACTAACTTACAGGGACAGGCATAGATGACCCAGCAACAAACGTGTCGGTCATCAGCGAGTAAATCCGGGCTGTAGCAACTGGGCTAGCAGGACTCCGGTAAACACCGCGTGACATTTCCCCGAAGGGACAGACACAGGAACAAAGAAGGACACATGCCGGCCAACCTAAGTGTTCCGGATCAGTAGCAAGCTACCAAGGCTCAGTGGAAGCACTAGGAGACATTTCCCGGTAAGAGAGGCTACCAAGGATAAACATCTAGATAGTCAGATCCCACACATACCAAGCATTTCAATAACATACACACAATATGCTCGATATGTGCAAATACAACATGGCATCACAACATGACTCTACAACTCAAGTATTTATTCAATAGGCTCCGAGGAGCGAGATATTACAATCATGTGTCTCATGACCCAACATCCAGAGCATACAAGTCAAAGCACAAGCGGAAGCTTAACATGTCTAAGTACAGACATCTACAAATGAAAAAGGCTGAGAAGCCTGACTATCTACCAGATCCTGCCGAGGGCACAAGATCGTAGCTGAGGTAACAAGCTAAACATCGAAGTCCACGCAGAACTACTAGTGAGACGGGAGTCTCTCTGCAAAATGTAAAATAGGCAAATGTGAGTACAAATGTACCCAACAAGACTTACATCAGAACTAACTACATATGCATCATTATCAACAAGGGGATGGTGGGGTTTAACTGCAGCAAGCCAGCTTTGACTCGATGGTTATCCTGAACTACGACTGCAAGTAACTCTTTTGAGGTGGTGCACACGAGTCCGCATATTCACATATCAATACACCACTATGGATCCGCTCCCATCTCCCTACGAGAACGCCATCCATATCACTCACGCTTATCTTGCGCATTTTAAAGTATCCACTTTCACTTGTCTATGAACTGTACAAGCAACCCAGAAGTCCTTTACCGCGGACACGGCTATTCGAATAGATGATGTTAACCTTGCAGGGGTGTACTTCTTCACACACGCTCTCACCACTTACCGCCGTTTACACGACATGTACTCGTCAACCTTCAAGCGGAAGCCCAGCGAGGGTGTCGTCCACGGCCTACCTAAACACACAAGTCTCTAGTCCAGGTTTATCGCCTATTCAGGTTCCATCCGCAGGGAGTCCGGCCGAAGTTTCCACATACGGCCCCGAACGATGTGAGCAGGGTTCCCGAGACACCAAACGGGCGCTCGGTACACCATGCCACGTGCCTACCGCATCACAGCCCACCCCTCGGGTTAGTGCTGCCCACGGCCTCCAGCATACTACAAACACCAGAAACTACTTGCAACTCCTGGATAGAGGACGAGGGTGGTTAAGAAGCCGAGAGGGTCAATTAAGGATCCCAATGAGTGGTAGTAATTGTTCATGGATCACAAACACAGAACTCAGTTCCTGAGGACGGCTTCAATGAGACAACCCACCATGTACTCCTACATGGCCTCTCACTAATACCTTTACCAAATCGTGTTCACACACTTAGCTCTCAACAGTAGGACATGTTCACACACCTCCGATTCATCCCCGATGAATCGGACTTGACACAACTCTAAGCAATAGCAGGCATGACAAACAAGCATGAATGAGTAGGCACATCAGGGCTCAAACAACTCCTACTCATGCTAGTGGGTTTGCATCTATTTACTATGGCAATGACAGGTCATGCAGAGGATAAAGGGGTTCAACTACCGCAACCAGTAACAGATGAATCGTTGTTGTCCTAATGCAGTAAAAGAGAGCAGGAGCAAGAGAGTGGGATTGTATCAGAACGAACAAGGGTTTTTTGCTTGCCTGGCACTTCTGAAGATAGCATTGAGTCTTCATCAATGTCAACGATCACAACGTCGGAACATCGTCTACTGAGAGGGGACAGATACCGGCAACAGCGAAGAAATACAATCAATGCAATGCACAATATGATGCACGATCATGACATGGCAAAATGAGTGTGTTTTGGCTAATGCAACTTAGAACAACTTGGTTTGAGCTCATTTGAACCAAAGATTCAAATGCAAACCCAAAATAAGAGGTCATATTAGTGCATTAACTTATTTCATCTAAACAGCAAGGTTAGGTTGCTCTAACATGCATGAAACCAGTACAGATGGATAGATTGGATTTTTCTGATCAATTTTCATATATAAATCTTTACATTTGGAGTTACAGATTAATTTCTATGATTTTTAGAAGTTAGCACTATTTTCTCGAATTTCCTGGATAAAAATAAATCCAGAAAAAGGTTAACTGCATCAGCATGATGTAGGTGTGACATCAACAGGTCAACTGGGTTTCAGGTGTGACACCTACGATGACAACAGAGATCATTGAAACTCTTCTCACCAGCCTGAGGCAATTCACAGCAATCGTTTGGCCGAATAAGAAGGAATGGCATGCCCCGACTAGAATGGATGATGTGGTCTACCTTGTTGAAGACAACACAAGGAATGATTTTAGCTTATCATCGGAAATGGATGAAACCCATGGTAGAATGTCACATTGGCGGTGCAAGCTGGGAACGAAATGCAAATGCTGGGAATGATTCTGGTAACTGGGGAGGAACCCCATCAGTAGAGAGTGAATCCATTGTTTGAAAAGTTTATAGCATAAACGAGGAAACTTAGAGCACTATGCAATTAATGCCAATGATAAATCCTAATGATTGCGCGTGCTCTCAAGAACTTGAGCATTTCCATATTCATCAAGTTTTACCAATATCCGTGTCAAGGATCCTAGCAACACAACATAATACCATGATGAATAGTGATGGATGATGCAGATGCAAAGGAAGATAACACCTTCTCGGATTTCACCTTAGCGAGGCCAAGGGGATGAAATCTGAATGATCGATCGAGAGACATTTAGCACCCCGCTTCTAATGTTCTCCTTGATGTGCTAGCGTAACCCATTTATTGAAATGGTTTGGTAACTAGGCCATCAAGTAAAAGGTCGGACTTCGGGAGCACAAGAATCCATAAGGAACAATTAGGGAGTATATCCTACGAAGTCCTTATGGGGAGGTGGCGAACTTTTCAATCAGGATACTACAATAACAGGTCTTCCGGCTAGGTGTGTCAGCCACGACATCCACTTTACTGGTTACGGTGAGCAATTATTATAGTTCTTGGGAAACGTTCCAACCATCATATCTGCCTGAGATTCAGATCTGGATGGTGTCAAAATAATCCAGACTCATCGAGTCTAGAAATAAAAATGAAAGTTTGCAACACAAATCGACGAGATGACGTTGCGAGATTCTCGGGAAATGAACTACGATAGCAAACTCCAAAACATGAGCTAGTTCTGCTACAAACCTGTGCACACGCTGTCCAAGATAAGCATGCCCACGCGGTAGTCTTACAACAAAACACTACCGAGTCCTGGTTGGGAATCATCATTAATGATATCAAAGTCTCCGCACGGAAGTCCAAAGGATTAACACTTCAGAACAGACTCCTTTATCTTGAACAAATAAATCAGTGGCTTGGTGTGCTAGGGAATACATATGGAGTGGAGGTAATTAATCTACCAAACCATAGAATACATTCGCACATGCATAATTGAATTGGGATGGTACCAGAGGAAACAAAAACAATCTTTCTCAAACTCACGGCGGTGACTTGCATCAAATGCACATGAATTCGAGGAAGTCACTTCTTCCATCCAAGAATAAGCTTCATGAACGGAACACGAAGGCATTGCTTACAAAATTTTCAACACTAGGTTGATGTTCAACATGAATCATGGGGGAGACAAAATGCTGCTGTTGGGCCCAACAGCAACTCATCGGAATTTCCATATCACTGGACTTCCACCATCATGTGAACATGGTGATAGCATTGGTCAGACCAAAAGATGTAATGGTGTATGCTCAAGGAATCAACCACGAGTAAGACAACATTACAAACATCGTTGGTTCTGATTTGATTTGATAATAGCCCATACTCAAATCAAAGTTTGGTTAAGATGATAGGTCCATTAATTGATCACGAGGACCAATCGATGAAGAAATCATCTTTCTACAACAAACACACAACACAAGATATCCCTTTGGAAATGAACTAGGTTTAGATAAGCTTTTATCTTCCAACTCTCCAAGTTGTTGTTTAGCTTGACCAACTAGCTCAGGGGTATCCAACACAGATTCTTGGAGAAGGGGTGGTTTAGAGGAAAACCAACTTGATCACGAGCTCAACATAATGGTCAGGGAACAACCTGATGATACTTCCGGGAAGATATCCGAAAAATCATGATCCACCGATAAGCTACTAAGCTCGAGAACAATCTTGCTTTCGAGGGCAAGATGATATGACTAAATAATAAAGGGACTGATACAATCCTAACTCTTGATCGAAGAGTGCACCAGGAATAAGGATGGGGTAGCACGATCAACCTTAGGATGGTGATTCAATAACCAACACGCTAAGGATGAAATTATTGTCCTTTAGCTACCAAGCAACGGAGTTGCTAGGAGTATAGATTTCACACATCCCAGTTCACTTGTCGGCGTTCCGGTTACAACAACATGGGACTGAGGAATGAATAATGATGGCGAGAAGTATCACTGCATCAAGAATCCATAAGAGATGGTGCAATTCCTATGATATTCTTGACATAAATAGGTAATGCTCCAGGGTAGAACAGAACAAAAGCTGGTTTGGCATTTGATCTGTGGAATACAACTACTTTGACCCAATCCTAGAAATGGATAAGGTACTAGAGTTTGTTTCTCCTAGTCATTTCAGAATAGAATGGCTTGACAGACCACAAGAATAATAGGCATCGATGAACACGATCGTACACATACTCTTGACTATCAATTGATAGATGAAGGCCAGAATATAACTGAAGGGGGACAACTCAGAGAACATAAGATTATTTGAGTTGTGGATGCATAGATTAGTATGTCGAGCAAAGCTCAACATTTCTTCCGGATAACCCATGCAGAAAGGTAGAATTGGCAGATTCACAATGCAGAATGGAGAACTCATCAAGAGCGCTATGGTTGTGATCTTTTGGTTCAAAGAACTTTTGCCATAATGGTTCATGGTATTGGAAGAACGATATACCACAGACCTCGAGGACTATCTCAAAGGTTACTAATATCCTAAGGAACGAGCAAACACTAGTTACATGAGTTAAGTAGAGTGAATCTTGGGTTTAAGAACCCAGAAATGGAATGCCTACTAACTAAATGGCATCACGGGATGCTTCCGAGAATATTGGCCAGAATCATCACACTGGGGATGCAAGCATTGCTAGATTACTAAGTGGTCCTCTAAGACACCTAGGGTCATAATAATAACTCCAACATATACAACGAGGTAACGAAGTACCTCAACTCAACGATTAGTGTGGTTAATCTGGCCCAAAGGAACATCAAAATGAGAGGAAGGGATTTTGCAAATGCTTCAGATTATTTAGAAACCTAGGATGACTCGGACAGCATAACGGCTGTAAATGCTCAAAGGATTTGAGACATCCTGCAAAATGGTGGCATAACCACTCAACAACATCATAACAAGGTTCTGAGGTCAACTATCAACACACGGAAGTAGTTGAAACTGAATGGCTTAAATCCAACAATCCTATAAGTCTAGGGATTAGTAACACGTGATCCTGATAGAAAGAAAATAAAGCCTAGTTCCTTAACCTCGTAGGAAGGATAAGATGACCCAGATCAAAAAGGCATGAGGTAAAGGAGTAAAAAGAGCCTTACGTTCCATCCCACAATCAATTCCCCTACATATAACTAAAGCATTTCTAGACTCAACTTCGACCAGTTTGGCTTGGTAATCCTACAGGCAGTCAGGCTCTGATACCAAAGCTGTCAGGACCCCGACTCAATGGACACCGATCTAGCATGTAAAACCTCATATCACTTTGCGGCCTCAAGCACGGTATTCCCACGGGTGTCGGCTTACCAGGCCCGGGACCATTTGCGCCTTTTGGCACACGTATATGATAGTGTCACTTGCATATATATGACAAGGAGCCCGGGCTGACATGGCTAGTCGTGAACCCAAAGTGGCACTAACTTACAGGGACATGCATACATGACCCAACAACGAACGTGTCGGTCATCAGCGAGTAAATTCGGGATGTAGCAACTGGGCTAGCAGGACTCCGGTAAACACCACGTGACATTTCCCTAAAGGGACAGACACATGAACGAAGAAGGACACATGCCAGCCAGCCTAAGTGTTCCGGAGCAGTAGCAAGCTACCAAGGCTCAGTGGAAGCACTAGGAGACATTTCCCGGTAAGAGAGGCTACCAAGGATAAACAACTAGATAGTCAGATCCCACACATACCAAGCATTTCAATAACATACACACAATATGCTCGATATGTGCAAATACAACATGGCATCACAACATGACTCTACAACTCAAGTATTTATTCAATAGGCTCCGAGGAGCGAGATATTACAATCATGGGTCTCATGACCCAACATCCAGACCATACAAGTCAAAGCACAAGCGGAAGCTTAACATGTCTAAGTACAGACATCTACAAATGAAAAAGGCTGAGAAGCCTGACTATCTACCAGATCCTGCCGAGGGCACAAGATCGTAGCTGAGGTAACAAGATAAACGTCGAAGTCCACACGGAACTACTAGTGAGATGGAAATCTCTTTGCAAAACGTAAAATAGGCAAACGTGAGTACAAATGTACCCAGCAAGACTTACATCAGAACTAACTACATATGCATCATTATCTACAAGGGGATGGTGGGGTTTAACTGCAGCAAGCCAGCTTTGACTCGATGGCTATCCTAAACTACGACTGCAAGTAACTCTTTTGAGGTGGCGCACACGTGTGCACATATTCACCATATCAATACACCACTATGGATCCACTCCCGTCTCCCTACGAGAACGCCATCCATAACACTCACGCTTATCTTGCGCATTTTAAGGTATCCACTTTCACTTGTCTATGAACTATACAGGCAACCCAGAAGTCCTTTACCGCGGACACAGCTATTCGAATAGATGATGTTAACCCTGCAGGAGTGTACTTCTTCACACACGCTCTCACCACGTACCGCCGTTTACACGACATGTACTCGGCAACCTTCAAGCGGAAGCCCAGCGAGGGTGTCTGCCGTGGCCTACCTAAACACACAAGTCTCTAGTCCAGGTTTATCGCCTATTCAGGTTCCATCCACAGGGAGTCCGGCCGAAGTTTCCACATACGGCCCCGAACGATGTGAGTAGGGTTCCCGAGACACCAAACAAGCACCCGGTACACCGTGCCACGTGCCTACCGCATCACAGCCCACCCCTTGGGTCAGCACTGCCCACGACCTCCAGCATACTACAAACACCAGAAACTACTTGCAACTCCTGGACAGAGGACGAGGGTGGTTAAGAAGCCGAGAGGGTCAATTAAGGATCCCAATGAGTGGTAGTAACTGTTCATGGATCACAAACACAGAACTCAGTTCCTGAGGACGGCTTCAATGAGACAACCCACCATGTACTCCTACATGGCCTCTCACTAATACCTTTACCAAATCATGTTCACACACTTAGCTCTCAATAGTAGGACATGTTCACACACCTCCGATTCATCCCCGATGAATCATACCTGACACAACTCTAAGCAATATTAGGCACGACAAACAAGCATGAATGAGTAGGAACATCAGGGCTCAAACAACTCCTACTCATGCTAGTGGGTTTCATCTATTTACTGTGGCAATGATAGGTCATGCAGAGGATAAAGGGGTTCAACTACCGCAACCAGTAATAGATGAATCGTTGTTGTCCTAATGCAGTAAAAGAGAGCAGGAGCGAGAGAGTGGGATTGTATCGGAATGAACAAGGGGTTTTTGCTTGCCTGGCACTTCTGAAGATAGCATTGAGTCTTCATCAGTGTCAACGATCACAACATCGGAACATCGTCTACCGAGAGGGACACATACCGGCAACAGAGAAGAAATACAATCAATGCAATGCACAATATGATGCATGATCATGATATGGAAAAATGAATGTGTTTTGGCTAATGCAACTTAGAACAGGTTGGTTTGAGCTCATTTGACCAAAGATTCAAATGCAAACCCAAAATAAGAGGTCATATTAGTGCATTAACTTGTTTCATCTAAAAAGCAAGGTTAGGTTGCTCTAAAATGCATGAAACCAGTACAGATGGATAGATTGGATTTTTCTGATCAATTTTCATATATAAATCTTTGCATTTGGAGATACAGATTAATTCTATGATTTTTAGAAGTTAGCACTATTTTCTGGAATTTCCTAGATAAAAATAAATCCAGAAAAAGGTTAACTGCGTCAGCATGACATAGGTGTGACATCAGAAGGTCAACTGGGTCGGCCAGGTCAAACCTGACGGTTGGGACCCACACGTCAGTGAAACAACTAATTAACATGGTTAAGTTAATACTAACTAAAGTGTCAGTGGGGTCTGGGCCCGCATGTCAGTGAATTAGTGGGTTAACTAAAAGTTAATTAGCGCTAAGCTAAAATTAGCATGGCTCTGGGCCCACTTTTGTTGACCCTGGGGAGTCAAACCCCAGGTCAAACGAGGTCAACTCGCCGACGGTTTGACGCCGGCGACGATAGATGCGGCGGAGGGCTTCGGAAAACGCCCACCAGGCTCGGTTTTGGACGCAGTTTGCGGCTACGGAAAGCTGAGATTCTCGCGCATCCAACGGAGGAAACAGCTCGCGCCAGAGTGGACTAAATAGATGACAGCGACAACTTTTGCGGCGGCCGAAGTTCGGCGAGCTCGGGTTCGGTGTTAGGGAGCACGGCAGGAGGAGCTGGTGCATGCGTTCGACTCCTGGGAGCACGGTGAGAACGACGACACGCTCACAAGCTGGCAGAGGCAGCTCTGGCCGCGGCAGCGACATGACACGGTGGCGGCGAGATTCGGGCACGGAGGTGAAGCTAGCTGGGGGCGCAAAAAGCAGAGAGAGGATAGGGAGGGGAGACGTAGTAGCTCACAGGGAGGACGAGGAGAGGGTCAGCGTGCTCGAGGAAGGCTTGATGGCGGTGGAATCCCGGCTGCGATCTCCCATGGCCGAGGAAGAAGATGAGGTCGAGGACGATGTGTTGGGGCTCTTCTGGTCGCCTGAGCCGACGGAGAGGGCTACGGCGATGATTCGGAGCTCCTGGACTACTCAAGGGGAGGAGGGAGAGGCGGTGGCCGCGGCTATGGCGGCAGCGAGCTTGCGGGTGTCTTGGCCATGGTGGAGAGGGCGAGAGGGAGACGAGGGGAAGAGTGCGGGGTGGTCAGAGTGATCCAGACGGCTGTCGCGGGTCTGTCCGCGGCGCCATGCAAGCTAGCAGGCAGGAGGTGGCATGGGCACGTGTGTTAGGGAGCCATGGGAGCCCCTCCCAAGCCATGGGAGCCAAGGACTAGAGGGTAAACCATTCTCCCATCTAGGGAGGAGGTCAAGGAAGAAGAAGAAGAAGGAGGCCTCTCTCCCCCTTGCTTCCGGTGGCGCCGGAGCGCTGCCGGGGGCCATCATCATCACCGCGATCTTCACCAACACCTCCGCCATCTTCACCAACATCTCCATCACCTCCCCCCCTTCTATCTACAGCGGTCCAGTCTCCCGCAACCCGCTGTACCCTCTACTTGAACATGGTGCTTTATGCTTCATATTATTATCCAATGATGTGTTGCCAGCCTATGATGTCTGAGTAGATCCGGTTTGTCCTATGGGTTAACTGATGATCGTGATTGGTTTGAGTTACATGTTTTATTATTGGTTCTATCCTATGGTGCTCTCCGTGTCGCACAAGCATGAGGGATCCCCATTGTAGGGTTTGTAATATGTTTATGATTTGCTTATGGTGGGTGGCGTGAGTGAACAGAAGCACATACCCGAGTAAGTAGGTTGTTTGCGTATGGGATAAAGGGGACTTGATACTTTAATGCTATGGTTGTGTTTTACCTTAATGATATTTCGTAGTTGCGTATGCTTGCTAGAGTTCCAATCATAAGTGCATATGATCCAAGAAGAGAAAGTATGTTAGCTTATGCCTCTCCATCAAATAGAATTGCAATAGTGATTATCGGTCTAGTTATCAATTGCCTTGGACAAATAACTTTCTCGTAACAAAAAGCTCTCTACTAATACTTACTTTATTGCATCTTTATCTAAACAGCCCCTAGTTTATATTTACGTGCTCTTTATTATCTTGCAAACCTATCCAACAACACCTATAAGGTACTTCTAGTTTCATACTTGTTGTAGGTAAAGCGAACGTCAAGTGTGCGTAGAGTCGGATCAGTGGCCGATAGGACTTGAGAAAGTATTTGTTCTACCTTTAGCTCCTCGTTGGGTTCGACACTCTTACTTATCGAAAGAGGCTACAACTATCCCGCACCTTGACGAAGGCCGCGTTGGGCATCCGACATGTGGCCCGGAGGAAGGTGAGGTGATCCTCGATCACCGTCGAACCGTCCCAGTCTCCACCCTTCTCGCGCGCCATGGCGTATGAGCGGAGCTGCGTGGGAAGAAGGAGCTCGACGATGGCGAGCTGCGGCGGTGCTACAGCGGGCACTGAGCAGCAGTAGCAGAGAGAGAGGAGGAAGAAAGAGTGGGGAGGAGGGCGTGCGTGCTCCGCCACTCCCCTGCCTCCCCCATAGTAGTAGCCCTCGGGCTATGAAGCCGAGGGGGCGGGACGTGGGATTAACTGCGCCCACAACCCCACGACCCCCCGATTACTGCACAGAGTTACTGCATAGTAACTCTCATAGGAATTGCAACCGCCCACCTCGGCCGCAGCGGATCCGCCCGCATGCCGAGGCCCGGTAGTGGCGGGCCCGGCCCACTGTCACCTCCCATCAAGAGCGTGGGGGGGGGGAGGCTGGCCAGGCTGACGTGCGCCGCGTGGCATGCTCGTGGCGGGCGGCAGGCCTGGGTAAGCTTAGCAGGCACGCCATCTGTTTCCCGCCTTGGTGTTCGAAATTGGCGGACGAGCCCGCCTTGTCAAATCGATTCCGACAATCAGCGCGTCACAAGGCGGACCGAGCGTTTGTTCAGAGCGTGGCAAGAGGGGAAGCTGTTGAGACTTCACGGCCCGTTGACCACGACGCTTCACCAGCTTCGGGGACTACTATCGGAGTAATGGGCCACGGGTAGCCTCACCCGAGTCCGAGTCCCTGAGCCTTTCAAGACTTTGGGCCGGCTCCGCACCACAAGACTTCAGAATAAAGCGCCGCCTTTCGGTGGCCGGCTGGCTCAACGGCCGGCTGCTCGAAGATGGCTGTGCGCAAGCAGATGGCACCAAGACAGGCTGACTCCTAGCAGACGGCCTCCGGAGAGGCCGGCTTCTAGCAGGCGGCCACCCAGCGCCCTCAGAGTCTGCGCCCCTCATCAAGAGGACAAGAGTGGGTGAGGCTACAGTGTAGCCCCTCACCCTCGAATCTTGGGCTTGGCATGGCTACAGTGCCCCCTACAGGCGGAGATCTTCGCACAACGCGACACTGTTGCCACTTCCCTGTTGATGTCATTCCTGACAGGCGGAGCCCTTTTCCCACGACGACATGTCGGTATGGCCCGAGGGCGGCGGGCCCTACAAGGCAGTGAGAGCCTGGAAGACGGTGGAGGCCGGACCAGCCGGACCCGAGGGAGGCCGGCTTCCAGCAGGCGGCCAGTTCCTCCCTCGGGGCCCGTGAACCATTAACCAGATAAGACATGGTGTGGCAATAGTGATCTCCCACCAGGCGGAGGGACTGTAGCCACGCTCTACTGACCAAGCCTACGTCATTAGCAGCACGGCTACAGTGATCAGCCACCAACCAGACCCGCCAGCGGCGGGGACGACCTGTCGGCTCCGTACCAGACCAGTCGGCGGGGCCCACCAGGCGGCGGGCCCTAGCTGCCGGTGGAGAAGCCGACGACCAGAGACACTGACAGCCGGGTCCTGCACCCGGCCAGATTACCATTGTACCCCTCGGGGGTAGGCCTATATAAACCCCCCAGGGAACCCATGCAAAGGGTTCCCAACCTAATAGAACTAGCTCCCACCCTAGAGGAAGAAGAGAGCTAGCCCTGCCTCCTTCTACCTCTAGCATACAGCTCAAGGAGCACCATTGTATTCACTAGTGCTTTAGTGATCATGAAGAGACCTTGCAGAGCATGACTAGGGGTGTTATCTCCTAGGAGAGCCCCGAATCTGGGTAAAGTGTGCCGATGTTCGTGTCTACGCCTCATCCCGCTTCTAGGCACCGACGACGTTCTACTCGCTCCCACCATGATAAGCCATCCTTTGACATATGTCGCACCCAACCCCCGACAGGACCCCCGTGCGCATGGGCCCTACAGGATGGCCGGCTGAGATATGGTTTTGGGCCTCCACTTCATCCACCTCGCTCCAAGCCTATATATTGGTGCCTAGGGTTATGTTTAGACTTAGAAAAGACATATGTGAGATATTTGAGAGCTTTGCTCCTTCTACCACTCCATTGGAGATCAAGGCCTCTTAGGAGAGGATCCACTTGTGGATTTCAAGACCTCCTCTTGGAGAAGACTACCATCATCAAGACCTCATCTCTTAGGAGTGGGAAGAACTCTACCTAGTGCTTGTTTCCTTTGATTGTGCTTGTAATCTTGTGGATCTATGTGCTTGCTATTCTAGTGGATGTGTGATTGGGTATTGTTGGAGTGAATTCCTCTTTGTGTTCTTGGTGTTCATCCCTTTTCCCCCTCCAAGTGTGAAAAGATCCATCTTAGGGTTTCACCCTACAACATCTTTGTATCATGAGCAAAGTTGATTCACATTTTGGAGTCCCTACACCTCATTTGCTAGCTTGATTTTGTTGTTTTTCGTCCTAATTCGAAAATCCCCACTAAAAAGACCCCCTGAATTTTTCTTGCAATTTGTTAGATCTTGTGAGATTTGGTTGATTTGATCCACGAATTTGATGTTTGACAAGTGGATCTACCACCTTACCACCTTTCCCCACTCCCCAACCATCAATTTTGATCGCAAATTTGAAAATCCCCACGGATCCGAGGTGTTCTTGAGTTTCCAGAACACCCTGTGCGCACGGGCCATCAGGACCCCGTGCACACGGGCATCACTTACCCCATGCGCACGGGCCTTCCAGAACCATCCGGCCAGCTGCTATTTTTCATCTTTTTGCCATTCCACCACCACATACGATCTTCTGCAATACTTCTAGTGGGTGTTTGAGCTTTTGGGTTGCTGTTCTCACGTGTCCTAAGGTGTTTCGGCTACTTAGGCGCGATTTGCCTTCATCATCACCACCACTCGTCATCGGCTCAGACTCCACTTCGACATCGACAACCCCGTCTTCATACCTACCATAAGCAAGGACGGTAACCTCGACGACACATTTGCATTACCCTTGCCATTACCTTGATAGACTCTAGCCTCTTTTGTGTAGCTTACCCATCGAGACTAGCAAGTTGAGAATTGTCGGGCCACGCTTTTAGTGCACCTTTAGTGTTACGTCTCTCCCGTGCATATACTACTTGTTACCTCGCATTGTGGCTCACATATCAAGCATTGTGTCATAGTTTAAAAAAAGAAGAAGCTTTTAAGCAAAGAAAAAGAAGAGAAGCAAGAGCTTGTAAGTAATAGCATCGGGCCTCATAGCATAGCTCATCATCTTGGTTCATACATACATAAGCATACTTGGGATAGTAGACGACATGTTTCTCTAGTAGGTTGGTGCACTAGCGTATCTAGCCCATTAGAGCAATCGAGCAAGTGTATCTCTAGTATCCGTACAACAAGAGCATTCCCGTGGTTCCACCTCTTTGAGCTCATTCATCGTTTGTGCGGATCCCATCTATCTTCTGTGTGTGTGTTCCTAGTGATATTCTTGGGTTTGATCTATTTGTCTTACTTGCGATTTGTGCATCTTTTCAACTTTTTTAACATCTTGACTAACATTTCCTTGAATTATTTGTGCCACTTCCTAACCGAGATCCTCCATAAGACTCTTACTTGTAGGTGTGAGAAACAATACCCGGTACCAATTCTACTATTATAGCATCACGTGGCATCATATTTGTTACATCCACAATCTTCGAAAAAGGTAACTTTGGTTTGTTCTCTCATTTTCCTACTCACCACCACTTCCACATGATGGATAGGCCTACTTCTTCGGCGAACCTGCTCTTCGAGGATCAAGATGGCGAATGCGACTACATCACCAAGAATCACTTCTTCATCGCACAACGAGCTCTACATCAAGAGAGTGAAGCTTCTGGTGATTGCATCAAGCGACTCGCCACCGACCTACGACAATCAAAAGCATGACAACAGGACTATTTGGACGCCAAGCTCTCCAAACAAATGAATGAATTCCGCAACATGATCTTGAGCCGCGCGTCTTCCTCATCCTCTTCACCAAGATGGCGCCACTCAAGTCGGCACTCGTCGTCATATTCTTCTTCCGATGCAAGTCCTCCTCGATGCGATGAAACTCAAGACTGCCAAGCGCAAGAAAATTTGTTCCATGGCAATGGCTTACAAAGACCGAGTTTGAGCACGTGAGCAGGCGTGACGCCAAGAACGAGAAGCCATGGATCAAGAGCACATCCACGACAAAGATCCTCCTCCACGCCAAGAGCGACACCATGCAGATCGAGTGATTGAAGATCCTCTTCCACGTGAAGAGCAACATGAACATCGTCACTATGATCAAGAACTCTGCTACGGCAAGCTCAAGTCACCATGCCCAAGTTCTCCGGAAGCAACAATCCCGAGGAGTATTTCTCATGGGCATTGATGGTCGACAAGATATTCCGTCTTCACAACTAAATCGAGGTAAGAAGATCACCATGGCATACCTCGAGTTTCAAGACTACGTCCTCATTTGGTGGGAGCAAGTGATCAAGCGACTCTGCGAGAAGGACGAGCCACCCATCACGACTTGGACACAAATAAAGGACATCATGCAAGCTCGCTTCGTGCCTACATACTACACACAAGCTCTCTTCAAGAAGTTACAACTCCTCAAACAATGCATGAATACGATGGAAGAATACTATCAAGAAATGGAGATCGCCATGATACGAGCTAAAGTCAAAGAATATGATGAGCAAACAATGGCACGCTTCTTGAACGGCCTCAACCACCCAATAAGGAAGATCGTTGATTTCCAACCCTACTCCAACCTTCTCGAGCTAGTTCATCAAGCGATCAAGGCGGAGCGACAAGTACAAGAAGACTTCAAATATGCCAAGTACTCATCCAAGACCTATGGCTCATATACTCAAGCTACCTCTACTACGACTTCGGCACTTTCTAGCTCGACTAGAGCATCACCAAGTACCGGCGACAAGTCAAGTTCCAAGCAAGCGACGCCTTCCTCGACTCGTCCTCCGACTAGCAACTACAAGAACAAGACTCCTTCATTGGCACCACCGGATGATCCTGTCAAGACAAGTTCTCTCAAGTTCTTCACATGCGGTGGCCGTGGACACAAGTCTTTCCAATGCATCAACAAGCGAACCATGATTGCAAATGATGATGGCACGTACGACTCCATGAGTGAAGACGAGATGGAAGCTATCGAGCACATTGCCATGCACCCTCAAGTGAACAAAGAATAAGATGATCAAGTCTATTGTGACAATGATTCAAGTCCCGCTCTCGTGGACTCCAAGGTCTTGACACTTCAACACCAACAAGACGAAGACCAAAGGGGCATCACCAGACGCTCCATGAAAGTCATCATCGATGGAGGAAGTTGCCACAACTTGGCAAGTGAAGAGCTATGTTCCAAGCTAAAATTGGTCAAGAAGAAGCATCCTCACCCCTACAAAGGTCCAATGGCTTAGCGACTCCGACACCATACAAGTGGAGCACACCGTGCACATTTCATTCAAGATCGGCGCCTATGAGGACACCTTGGAGTGTGATGTGGTTCGTATGTCCGTGTGCCATCTTATCTTGGGAAGACCTTGGCAATTCGACCGCAACGTCATCCACAATGGAAGAACAAACCACTATAGCTTCAAGATGAAGGGAACAGAGTACATGCTACGACCTATGTCTCCAAGCCAAGTGATCACCGACAAGCAAGCATCCACCCATCATGGAGATAGTAGTGAGAGAGTGAACCACCATAAAGAGAGTGAGCGCCACATGCCCAAATTGAGTGACACTTCGCCACGAGAGAAAAACTTAGTCCTCCTAGCCACAAAAGAGATATGAGAGAAGTGTGTGAGAACCCATCGAGTGTCATCCACTATGTCCTAGTGTGCAAAGATGAGGTGGCAAAGACTAAAACTCCTAACCCTCTTCCTCTAGTGTTGTCTGATTTGTTGCAGGAATTCGCGGATGTCTTTCCCGATGAGCTACCTCCCAGTCTTCCTCCTCTACATGTCATCGAACATCAGATTGACCTCATCCCCGATGCACCCCTTCCTAACAAGGCTCCATACCGCGTCAACCCTGAAGAAACCAAAGAAATACAAAGGCAAGTCCAACATCTTATAGACCATGGACATGTGCGTGAAAGTTTGAGTCCTTGTGTCGTACCGGTCATTCTTGTGCCAAAAAGAGACGGTAGTTTTTGCATGTGTTCTGATTGTAGACCCATCAATGCTATCACAGTTCGATATAGGCATCCCATTCCACACCTTGATGATATGCTAGATGAGCTTAGCGGTGCCACTATTTTCTCAAAAATTGATCTTAAAAGTGCTTATTATCAAATCCGCATACAAGAAGGTGATGAATGGAAAACCGCTTTCAAAACAAAATTTGGTTTGTATGAGTGGTTAGTTATGCCTATAGGTTTATCAGAAGCAACCGGTACTTTCATGTGTGTTATGCATTATGTGCTTCGTCCTTACATTGGTGTGTTTGTTGTGGTCTACTTTGAAGACATTCTTGTGTTTAGAAAATCCCTCAAAGAGCATATGAATCATCTTAGGGCCGTTTTACAAACTCTTCAAAAAGAGTGTCTTTATGCCAATATGAAAAATGCACTTTTGGTGTTGACAAGATTGTTTTCTTGGGCTTTGTTGTGTCTTCCAATGGTGTTCATGTTGATGAGTCTAAAATTGAAGCAATTAAAACTTGGCCCCAACCCACTAATTTGCAACAAGTGCATAGTTTCCTTGGTCTTGCAGGTTTTTATCGTTGCTTTGTAAAAGAACTTAGCACTATTGCCGCATCGTTGCGTGCTTTGAGTAAGAAGAATGCACCCTTTCTTTTGGGTCCATCTCAATCTACCACATTTGACGAGCTCAAATCTTTGCTTACACACGCCCCAATTCTTGCATTGCCTGATTTCAATAAAACTTTTGAGGTTCATTGTGATACTAGTGGTAATGGAATTGGTGGAGTTCTGATGCAAGAAAAGAGACCCATTGCATAGTTTAGTGAAAAACTTTCTGGTGCTCAACTTAACTATCCCATATATGACAAAGAATTGTATGCTTTAGTGCGAGTATTGCATGTTTGGGAGCATTATCTTCGCCCACATGAATTTGTCATACATACCGATCATGAGACACTAAAGTACCTTAAAAGGTCAAACCAAGTTGAATAAATGGCATGCTAAATGGAGTGAATTTATTGAATCTTTTCCTTATGTGAACAAGTACATTAAGGGTAAAGAAAATGTTGTGGCAGATGCACTTTCCCGCAAGTGCATGTTAGTTACTCAACTTGAGTTGAATGTTATTGGCTTTGAGCATGTTAAAGATCTTTATGCGCATGATCCTACGTTTGCGGTTCCTTATGCCAAATGTCTTGCTAAAACTTGTTGGGAGAACTATTATCTCAAGAATGTCTACCTTATGCGCGGTAACAAACTTTGTATACCCAAGTCTTTGCTTTCTTTGTTACTTTTGCAAGAAGCTCATGGTGGAGGACTTATGGGACATTTCGGGCGCGACAAGACCTTTGCCACCCTCTCCTTCAAGTACTTTTGGCCAAGGATGTTCTGCGGCGTAGCATGCTTCACCCACCGTTGCTCTACATGCCGTAAAGCTAAGTCAAAAGCCCAATCTCATGGTTTACATATGCCACTTCCAGTTCCATATCAACCATGGGAAGATATTAGTATGGTTTTTTGCTTGGTTTGCCTAGGACTCAAAATGGAAAGGATTCTGTATTTGTTATTGTGGACCAATTCTCAAAAATGGCACATTTCATCACATGCAATAAGATTGACGATGCTTCACATGTTGCAAATCTCTTTTGTACGGAAAAATTGAGGTTGCATGGAGTGCCAAGGACCATTGTTTCGGACCGCGACGTCAAGTGCCAAGGGCTACATAGGGAGCTAAGGCTGTAGCACCCCGTGCGCACGGGACCCCCGTGCGCACGGGCCCTACAGGATGGCCGGCTGAGATCTGGTTTTGGGCCTACACTTCATCCACCTCGCCCCAAGCCTATATATTCGGTACCTATGGTTGTGTTTAGACTTAGCAAAGACATATGTGAGATATTTGAGAGCTTTGCTCCTTCTACCACTCCATTGGAGATCAAGGCCTCTTAGGAGAGGATCCAGTTTTGGATTTCAAGACCTCCTCTTAGAGAAGACTACCATAATCAAGACCTCATATCTTAGGAGTAAGAAGAACTCTACCTAGTGCTTGTTTCCTTTAATTGTGCTTGTAATCTTGTGGATCTATGTGCTTATTTTGTAGTGAATGTGTGATTGGGTATTGTTGGAGTGAATTCCTCTTTATGTTCTTGGTGTTCATCCCTTTCCCCCCTCCAAGTGTGAAAAGATCCATCTTAGGGTTTCACCCTACAACAGCCACTCCGGTGGCCTACTACTAGGGTGTAGCAAGGATTGTTGCGAGGTTATTACCTGGGATGAGGGGTCCTTTGTGTTACTCTTAGAGAGTGAGTGATTATGGTAGTATACGAACCTATAGATCACGCTAGATCAACGGATTTCTTGGGGAAATCCAGGCCAAGGTTGTTGCAACCATTGCCGACTTTCTTCCCATCATGGTGGGTGGGGACTTCAACTTGATCCCCTTGGGGCGGACAAAAACAATGACAACATCAAGTAGCCTAGGGTGGCCATGTTCAATAACGCTATCTCCTCGATGGCTCTGAGGGAAGTGGCACGAGTAGGGGCTCGTTACATGTGGACTAATAAACAGCTCAATCTAGTCTGAAGTGTGCTGGATCGAGTCTTTGTGTCATCGGTGTGGGAGATGTTGTTCCCGCTATGCAATCTGATTGCCAAGACGCGCATTGGCTCGGACCATATCCCCCTGCTTTGGTCCTCTTGGGAAGAGGGACTGTGTCGAAGCCCACGTTTCTTCTTTGAAACAACATGGTTTGAAGTTGAGGGCTTCAAGGAGATGTCGCTAATGAAATGGGAGGCAGCGCTGGCCGGGTGCTGGTCACTAGCGGGCCTCTGGAGACCTGGGTTTCTGCAACTGCTCGGTTGTGTGCCTCCTTCTATGGCTGGGGATCCAACAGGGGGACAACGGCAAACTTCTCCGGACCAGTATAGTGGCTGAGCTCACCATGCTTGATCAGCAGGACGATAATAAGGTATTGTCGGAGTCCGAGTGGGCTCATAGATATGCCATTGAGAACAAAGTGTTGGCCATCATTAGGGGAGAAGTAGAATATTGGCGGCGCCGTGGAGGGCTCAAATGGACGCTAAAGGGTGATGCTAACTCGAGTTATTTCCATGCTTACGCTAACGGCCATATAAGGAAGTGTGTGATTCTGTTGCTGCAGTCGGAGTAGGTGCACCTACTCACCCAAGCTGAGATCTCTAAGCACATATGTGACTTCTACTTGAAACTGCTGGGTTCATAGGAACCCAAGCTTGCGGGTTTGAGGGCTGACCTATGGGGGCAAGATCAGAAAGTGTCCAGGGATGACAACGAGTCCATTTTGTTGCCTTTTTTTCTAGAAGAAGTTGACGCCACCCTGAGCTCTATGAAAAGTGACATTGCCCTGGGCCCTGACGGTTGGCCAGTGGCCATGTTCAAAGTTTTTTGGCTTACGTTTAAGGAGATAATTTTCCCCACCTATAATTGTTTCCCGCTAGGTGGAATTGCTTGTTTGAACTATGGCATCCATTCGCTCATCCCAAAGATCCAAGGGGCATATTCGATTCGGCAGCTTAGGCTCATCGCGCTCATCAATGTTCCTTTCAAGATTTGTGCCAAAGTGTATGCTATTAAGATGTCACCCATCACCCACCGTATCATTAACAAAAGTGCAAATCTGCATTCATCTGAGGGTGTTATTTTCTTGAAGGCTCGTGGTGTTGCAAGAGATTGTTCACGACCTTAAGCATTCATGACAACCGCCGACTTTGTTTAAACTAGACTTCAAAAAGGCCTACGATCATGTCAAATGGGAGTTTTTATGTGAGGTGCTCCTTCAGAAAGGTTTTAATGCGTCTTCGGTGCATCATGTCATGTAGCTGGTCTCGGGAGGGGGGTGGAGGAGGCCGGGGGTATACTGCTATTTCGGTCAATGGAGAAGTTGGGCACTTCTTCCGCAATAAACGGGGCCTTTGTCAGGGCGATCCACTATTGCTGATTCTGTTCAACTTTCTAGTTGATGCCCTGGCAGCGATGTTTGATATGGCCAAAGCTACTGAACATCTCAAGGGGGTTGTGGCCCACTTAATTCTGGGTGGAGTCTCGCAGCTCCAGTTCACCGATGACACCATGCTCTTGTTTCAGCCCGACCTCCAAAGCATTGCCATGGTTAAGTTAATTCTGCTCGCTTTCAAGGCTATGTCATGCTTGAAGATCAGCTTCCATAAGTGTGAGATTATTCCCATGGGTTTTGATGAGGATAAGGGGCAGCGTGTGGCTGACATGCTTAATTTTTCAGTAGGGTTCCTCTCGATCAAATACCCTGGCCTCCCAATTGCATCCAAAAAACTTAAAATCGAGGATTGGGATCATCTTTGTTCTAAGGTTGCGGGCGGAGTCTTCCCATGGCGAGGAAAATTCATGTCTTCGGAATCTAGACTAATTATTACCAACTCTAGCTTGTCGTCGCCGCCCATGTTTATCATGGGGCTGTTCTTGCTTGCGGATGGGGTGCACGCCAAACTTGACACCCCGATATCTCAGTTCTTTTGGGAAGGAGCTGGGTCAAAATGCAAGTACCACATGGTCAAGTGGGCGGCAGTCTGTCATCCAAAAAGCCAAGGGGGTTTGCATGTGATCAACTCTAAACTTATGAATGTTGCGCTTTTGGCCAATTGTGTACGGAGGTTCACTACAAAAAAAGTACACTTCCGTGATGATACGTGTTTGTCACAGTAGGTCACATTTTTTGTCATGCATGTACATCCATGATGATTTTGTGACAGAATCAAGATAGTCATACTTGTACTATCGTAGAAGTGTTCCATGACAATACCAAAATTATCATCACGGAAGTGTCCACTTCCATGACAATAAATGGCACGTCATGGAAGTGCTTTCATCAAGGGTAACCGACACGTGGCATCCACCGTAGCGGGCCGCGTTTAAGCTATCGGGTTCCGGTTTGGATCTGATAACCCGTTAATAGCCCGGACCAATGGGGATTTTCCACGTGTAAAATCATCATTGGCTGGAGGAAACACGTGTCGGCTCCTCGGTGGGCCAGATGTCAACCGTCCAATGGAGGAGACATGCCTATGATACGTCGACACGTGGTAGGGCCCAAGAGAGGCCCATAGAGGTTAAAAAGGCCGGCCCAGTCAAAGGCCTGTAGTATTTACTCACGTACTAGTGGGCCAGCCCAATAACAGTGTGTTTAAACATGGCCCGTTTACGTCCCGAAGCCAGATCTGGCCCATCAATTATTCGCCAAATATTTGGGCCCAATTACGGCCCAGTGACATTTCGGCCTGCTAGAGCCCCCATGTAGACATGGGCCCATTTCAGCCCAGTGTTTCTTTCGGCCTGGGAATGGCCCGTGCTGCCCATGGGCCATATATGGTCCGATGCGACATCCGACCCTCTAACGGCCCGTGATAAAGGTGGCAACAGTTCAGACCAACGTGACTTTGGGCCTGTTAAAGGCCTGTCGTATAATTCGGCCCGTTGATGCCTCTACTAAGATTTCGGCCTCTTAAAGGCCCATGATATCAGTGGGCCAACTAAGGCCCGAGATATGTTTCGGCTTGGTAATGGCACGTCATATAACTGGGCCAAAAAAAGGCCCGGTCTACATTTTAGCCTGTTGAAGGCCCGTCGACGACTAGTGAAAATTGAGGCCCGACATGCATTTCGACCTGCTAAAGGCCCATGGTTTCTTCTAGGCCGTAACAGGCCAGTAGAATATTCAGCCTATTATTGGCCCAAAGCTACATGGGCCCAACTAAGCGCTGGGTCCACTAAAGGCCCAACTAAACTTTGGGCCGAATATAGGCACGTGTAAGTTGTGGGCTTGGCGCAAAGTGTGAAGGCCCCAATGGCCTTTCAGGCCCAAGAAAGTTGCAGGTTGGCCCAATTGTGGCCCGCTAAAAAGTAGGCCCGTTAGAGGCGAATGTTTCAGCCTAGTCGACTACATCAGATTCGCTCCATTTTTTCAGATAGCAAATGATGGCAATAACTAGTAGGAATTAAGAACAAACCTACTCTATACAATAAAGAAATTATGACATGGTAACTTAGAATAAACCTACACTATACAATAAAGGGTTTATGGTATATTACATCCACTGGGCATCAAAGTTTGCCATCAGTGATCATAAAGCGCAACCAAGAAGCAGATTACAAAAACTGGGCACCATTGTAGCGTAACAAAATAATACTCAACCAAGACCACTTCCAAGACAGTTCAAGAAAGGTTAGCCGTGCGCGGGAACTGCTGTGCAAGCTACTGAGCAAGGCTGTGAGACCGGCCTAGCATGTCAGTCATAGCTTCCAGGTGTAGCTGTTTAGCAATGAGGTTTTCATTGGAGTTCTCCGCGATCTTTCTTAGAGATAGGACTTCAAGTCGAAGTTGAGTTGCAGAATGCCTTTCTGCTAGAACTTGGGACTGAAGAAGTCGAACTAATTCAGACAGCGAATTCTGTGAGCTTGTCTGACTGCTAGTCTCAAGTAACTTGAACACTGCATCAAGACAAGACTTTGGGATTGTCTCGCTATCTTCAAGATGTTTTGCCTTCTTTGCTGCAATATATGTTGGGTTAGTCTCATAGCCTTCAGCATACTTGTGCATGCCATCAGGCATATCACCCTGAAACAAGCAAAGATATGACAGGTTTTGCACATGTATAAACAAAGATGATAACTGTGTTGTCAATTCCATCCAATTTGAAATTAGAAAATAAAGAGTAAGTTCAAAATATCAATAGCATAATTTGGCATTGTTCATAATGCGGGGAGCTTCACCACACTACTGGATTACCATGTCAACATAACAAGCATAGATGAAGGGCAAAGACAATCATTGTATCTATTTTGGTTAATGTGCATGGCATGTTATTCATATCATCAGCCACATCAGTAAGATAAAACATGAGATGACAAGGTGCAAACATGGGCTGCTTCACCACACACTGGATTATAGATCCACAAAAACAAGCATACATATAGGGAGTATTGAGTAATGTGCACGGTATGAATAAGGAATTTGGTTTTACAAGTAAAACTTGGAACTTACGGTTGTTGCGAACATGCATTTTGATAGAAACAACAAACTAAGCAGCAGTTAACGATAGGGAGTATGAGCAAATTAAACAATAGTTGAGGATAAGGGCTTTAGAAGGACTGACTTACATTAATAGTTAACACCGACTTTATAATGCCCTTCTCCATGTCAAGGGAAGGATAACTCAAGAGTTTCAGCACAAAATCTTCTTCTTAAGCATTGCTTGTACTCTACGTTTTGTAGAGAGTAATTATAGATATGATAATACTGGAAGGGATAGAGGATAATGAAGATAAGATGCAGATTGATGCTACATAATCAACTACCAATCCCTGGAAGTACAAGCGCTACAGGACAAAATGTACTGACAAGAGCAATGGGCTACACTTCTGCAATGGCATTGTCTGTGTATTCAACTTTTTGGTAAGATTAAATATAGATCTGATATTTTTTAGTAAATGGTGGGCAAGGGAGATAAGATGCAGAATGCTACGCAATGAACCAATCCCTCTTCCCATAATATAAGAGTGTTTTGAACACTAGTGTACTGTACAAAATGTTGAACAATTCTTATATTATGGGAGGAGGGAGTAGCTGTTAATGTAAGTGCAGTGATAGACGATGTTCAGTCCTTACAAGAGGACTACAGAGCTAAACCTCTTCAAAAGCATTGGGTTGATTCTAAATTTATATAAGAGTCTATACAGATCTGATAATGTCCGTCAAATGGATGATAACGAGGCTAACATGTGCAATGATGCTACGTAATCAACCAGCTATGAAAGTAAGTATGGTCATACAGAGCAAGAGGTACTCACAAGAGAAATGCAGTGTGCAGTATAGTTGCGAGATTCTGTGGTCCCTTGAGAATGAATGTTCTTCTGCAAATAGTTTTCATACAAGTGAGACGGTAAGGCACATACAGAAATGTAGTTCAAATTTTGATGTGATATCAGAGACAGTACCTTACGTTGCAGATGAGACCAATGTGTAACAAGATTATTCCAGTCACTCTCTGATAAATGTAGCACCGAATACTTTACAGAAATTTCATTTAGAGGCTTGCCATCGAAGTGCGCTTGCCTTAGGTAGGAATGATACTTCATCAATGAGTGCTTGAAAACGCAACCAACCCTTGCTCGTCTTGACTATTGATACGTCTCCAATGTATCTATAATTTTTGATTCTCCATGCTATTATATTACCCGTTTTGGATGTTTATGGGCTTTCCTTTACACTTTTATATCATTTTTGAGACTAACCTACTAACCGGAGGCCCAACCCGAATTGCTGTTTTTTTGCCTATTTCAGTGTTTCGAAGAAAATGAATATCAAATGGAGTCCAAATAGAATGAAACCTTTGGGAGCGATCTTTTTGGAACAAACGCAATCCAGGAGACTTGGAGCGGATGTCAAGAAGTAGCCGAGGAGTCTACGAGGCAGGAGGGCGCGCCCTAGGGGGTAGGCGCGCCCCCGCCCTCCTGGGCCCCTCGTGGCTCCCCTGACCTAGCTCCTTCGCCTATATATATTCACGTACCCCGAAAACATCCAGGAGCACCACGAAAAACTATTTCCACCGCCGCAACCTTCTGTATCCGCGAGATCCTATCTTGGAGCCTTTGCTGGCGCTCCACCGAGGGGGAATCAACCACGGAGGGCATCTACATCATCTCCAAGGCCTCCCCGATGAGTTGTGGGTAGTTTACCACAGACCTTCGGGTCCATAGTTATTAGCTAGATGGCTTCTTCTCTCTCTTTGAATCTCAATACAAAGTTCTCCTCGATCTTCTTGGAGATCTATTCGATGTAACTCTTTTTGCGGTGTGTTTGTCGAGATCCGATGAATTGTGGGTTTATGATCAAGTTTATCTATGAGAAATAATTGAATCTCCTCTGAATTCTTTTATGTGTGATTGGTTATCTTTGCAAGTCTCTTCGAATTATCAGTTTGGTTTGGCCTACTAGATTGATCTTTCTTGCAATGGGAGAAGTGCTTACCTTTGGGTTCAATCTTGCGGTGTCCTTTCCCAGTGACATCAGGGGCAGCAAGGAACGTATTATATTGTTGCCATCGAGGATAAAAAGATGGGGTTTATATCATATTGCTTGAGTTTATCCCTCTACATCATGTCATCTTGCTTAATGCGTTACTTTGTTCTTATGAACTTAATACTCTAGATGCAGACAGGAGTCGGTCGATGTGTGGAGTAATAGTAGTAGATGCAGAATCGTTTCGATCTACTTGTTGTGGACGTGATGCCTATATACATGATCATTCCTAGATATTCTCATAACTATGCATTTTTCTATCAATTGCTCGACAGTAATTTGTTCACCCACCGTAATACTTATGCTATCTTGAGAGAAGTCACTAGTGAAACCTATGGCCCCTGGGTCTATCTTTTATCATATAAGTTTTTCATCTACTTTTATTTGCATCTTTACTTTCCAATCTATATCATAAAAATACCAAAAATATTTATCTTACCTTACTATCTTTATCAGATCTCACTTTCGCAAGTTTCTATGAAGGGATTGACAACCCCTTTATCGCGTTGGTTGTGAGGTTCCTGTTTGTTTGTGTAGGTACGAGGGACTACTTCTATGGAGCCTCCTACTGGATTGATACCTTGGTTCTCAAAAACTGAGGGAAATACTTACGCTAGTTTGCTGCATCACCCTTTCCTCTTCAAGGGAAAACCAACATAGTGCTGAAGAGGTAGTAAGAAGGATTTCTGGCGCCGTTGCCGGGGAGGTCTTCGCTCAAGTCAAGACATACCAAGTACCCATCACAAACTCATCTCCCTCGCATTACATTATTTGCCATTTGCCTCTCGTTTTCCTCTCCCCCACTTCACCCTTGCCGTTTTATTCACCCTCTCTTTCCTGTTCTCCTCTCTCTTTCGCCTTTTGTGTGCTCGTGTGTTAGATCGTTTATCTCGTCATCATGGATAGTCCTCCTATCATCATTGTCACTCCCGAGCATGAAGTTCTTAATTTTAAACAAAGGGGGGGGGAATCTAAAAGATGCTTGGCATAGAATTTGCAATGCTCAAAATAGATCTACTAGGAAGCTTTCTACTTTCGTTCTTCTTTGCAATTTTTATGTAGGCATTACCCCTTGGAATAGATGCATTCTTGATACCATTACCGGAGGGGATTTCTTGGGTAGCCATACTTTTGATGCTTATAATGCTATGTTAGATTTGTTTGGCCCACCGCCTATTTTGGTTAACGGAACTATTTTAACTTTGGAACATGTAATGCAAAGGCTTGAAATTATTGAAAATAAAGTTGCCACTATTGAGTCAATTGAAAATTTGGATAAAAAAATCCACAACCAAATTACCCAATATGGATCTAGGGTTGGAGTTACTTTGAAATTTTTTAAGGAGAAAGAACCTATAGTTAACGAAAGAATAGATCTAGATTCTACAAGAATCGGTAAACTTGAGGATATTATTACCAACTTAGGGTCTGCCTTTTCATCCATGAAAAATAATCCAACTCCTCCTACCAAAACTGCCAAACTTATGTATGTTCCCAAAAATAAGGGTGAATCTTCTTGTAAGGAAAATGCGGATCTCAAATCAATAAGTGTTCATCCCAATTGTCTCTTTATCATTAAATAACCTTTTGCTACAAATGAATTTCTTGATTTCTTGCCTAGGAGTTTAATCATTGCTAAAAAGAAAGAAACTCCTAAGGGTTATAAGTCCTGCTTGTTCACATTGACTCATCTGGTTAGTCTCCTGCGAAACTTGTTTGATCCTTTGTCCGGCTTTTCTTTTCGAACACCGAACAGTGTCTCAGGCGCTACTGTCTATATTGTGACATTCTTTTTACATAATTGCGTTGCTTACCTCAAAACCTGTCAGAAGGCTTGTGCAGGCTTCGGTCAGTCCACTCTTCACGGACTGGATCTTCTCAACCACCGTACCCTTACCCATAAGGGTACGGTGTTCCTCAACAATGGAAGCGCCTTGCAGCGCTTCCAGCAAATTATCCGGTGAGTCTAGATGGACAGAGGTCACAGGTGGAGTAGGCGCACCTCCTTCTTTCGAAAGAGGCTGCTTGCCTGATTCCGGAGCCGTATAGGTCTCCAGAATGGTATTCGGCTGGGGGCTGAACTGAATATGGCCCCCATTGCCAGTCTCCATGGGGATTTGCTCCTCCATGTGTCTTGCGGCTGAGGCTTCACCCTCCGGCACCGCTCTGACGGTCTCCTGAGTCTCTCACTGGCCTGGATCCTTCGGGACAACACCTCGGTGTTATCCATGGCCTTGGGAGAGGAGGCCGCCGGAAGAGTCCCGTTGTCCATCTCCTCCGGGTCCAGCGAATACCCCGAAGATGAGGATCACTCGAGGTCGGACCGAGCCGGACTGCAAATGCATGATTCAACATGTTAATGCTATGAAGTAGAGAGGCCGGGTATATGAATGTGTCCGGGTTTTTGAGTACTCGCAATTTGGCCAGGGGCTTGTCCATGGGGCGCCATTCTGAGCTGTTGTCGGTGGCCGCTATGGAGTTGTTTGGGAGGGATACTTTCCCCTACTTGTATGCTTCGGCCTCCAGACACATGGAGGCCGCCCTCTTCTTTGTTCCCCCTCAGGGGGAGAGTTGCTTTCCTCCTCCTCTTTGTCCTTGGTGGTGGAGGAGTGAGTCTCGGTGTCTTCGGACGTCATGTCCGAAGCACCCTTGCGAGGGAGACCACCTCCGGTCCCCTTGGCCTTCTTCTTGGCCTTCTTCTCTGATGCTTGATAGGGTGCCGGAACCAGCATCTTCGTCAGAAGTAGGATTTCTGGGTCTTCGGGCAGTGGAGCCGGACAGTGAATCCGCTCCGCCTTCTATGTCCAGCCCTGAGAGAATTTGTAGGGAGGCTTAGGTGTCTTCCTCGAGTATGCAAGTAAAGGATACACGTTGAAAACATGAAAAAACTTACCGGACTAGCGGGATGGGCCAAGTCGTGCTCGCGGTCCTCTGTCGTAGCCGGCCGTGTCTCATTGGCCTTGAAGAGCACCTTCCAGATGTCTTTGTGTGTGGTGCCGAAAAACTGCAGCAAGGTCTGGTGCTTGGCCGGATCATACTCCCACAACTGGCAAATCCGGCATTGGCATGGAAGGATCCGGTGAATAAGCATCACCTGGATCACATTGACAAGCTTGATGTTCTTGTCTGGCATGCTCTTGATGCGCGTCTGAAGCACTGTCAGCTCGTCCAGCGAGGACCAGTCCAGGCCCTTCTCTGGCTAGGAGGTGAGCCACATCAAGGCTCCGGACCGGAATTCGGGAGCCGCGGCCGAGGTGGTGCCGCCCGTCTCTGATATAGAACCAAGATTTCTTCCACCCTTTGACGATCTCCACAAAGGAGCCTTCGGGCCATGTGAAGTTGGGCATCTTGCTCACCATGGCACCTCCACACTCTACGTGTTGACCACTCACCACCTTCGGCTTCACATTGAAGATCTTTAGCCATAATACGAAGTGGGGTGGGATGCGGAGGAAGGCCTCACACACGGCAATGAATTCCGAGATGTTGAGGATGGAGTTGGGGGCTAGATCATGGAAATCCAGCCTGTAGTAGAACATGAGTCCGCGGACGAACAGGTGGAGTGGAAATCCCAACCCGTGGATGAAGTGGGGGATGAATACTACCCTCTCATGGGGCTCTGGGGTAGGGACGATCTGTCCCTAGGCCGGAAGCCGGTGGGAGATTTCCTTGGCCAAATACCCAGCCTCCCGGAGCTTCGTAATGTCCTTCTCCTTGATGGAGGAGGCCATCCACTTGCCATGTGCTCTGAATTTGGACATGGTTGGAGTGCTTTCTTGGGGCCAAAAGGATGAGAACTAGGGCGCTGGAGCTCGAGAGTGGGGGAGGCAGAGAGAAAGAAGGCATGGGTGAAAAGGGGTGAATCCTTATCTCCTTATAAAGGCAGCGAATATCAAGCACCTCCCCACTCGCCTTAAAACTCGCCTATTCCCTGAGGTCATGCAGGCGGCACGGCTGGGTTACCCATGCCCATATTGATGAGAATCCCGCAATAAGGGGACATGATCTCTGCTTTGACAAGACGTGCCAATGAAACCACATCTCGAAATATGGATCGCCAGGCTAAAAAACGGTTCAAATAATGGCCGAGCGGCGATGTGATGTCACGCTACAGAAAGTTGTCAGCGGATTGGACTCGTGAAATATTATACTCTCTGCGGATGTGTGTGGTATTTTTTTTGCAGAGCTGGACACGTTTTCTATATTCGAAGGGTGCTCTAGAGTATTCGGAGGAGGAACCTGCCTTGCAATGCTGAAGACAAACTGCGCGTCGGACACCTCGTCATTGAAGCCTGGTTCAGGGGTTACTGAGGGAGTCCTGGATTAAGGGGTCCTCAGGCGTCCGGACAATTGACATGGGCCGGACTATTGGGCTATGAAGATACAAGACAGAAGACTTCTTCCCATGTCCGGATGGGACTCTCCTTTGCGAGGATGGCAAGCTTGGCGTTCCGATATGTAGATTCCTTTCTCTGTAACCGACTTTGTACAACCCTAGTCCCCTGCGGTGTCTATATAAACCGGAGGGCTTAGTCCGTAGATGCAATCATAATCATACATGCTAGATTTCTAGGGTTTTAGCTATTACGATCTCGTGGTAGATCAACTCTTGTAATACTCATATTCATCAAGA
Source organism: Triticum aestivum (assembly GCF_018294505.1). Classification (NCBI taxonomy): domain Eukaryota; kingdom Viridiplantae; phylum Streptophyta; class Magnoliopsida; order Poales; family Poaceae; genus Triticum; species Triticum aestivum. The sequence goes on along the minus strand of NC_057807.1, from coordinate 124,080,229 downwards.
TCAATCAAGCAGGAAGTAGGATATTACCTCCATAGAGAGGGCCCGAACCTAGGTAAACATTGTGTCCCCCGCCTCCTGATACCATCGACCTTAGACGCATAGTTCGGGACCCCCTACCCGAGATTCGCCAGTTTTGACACCGACACCCCTCTCCGGGATCCCTCATTAAGAAAGCCCAGGTAATATCTCTTCTTGACGATCTTTTTCTCGATCTTGATCGTGTTTTTCATCTAACACGCAGTGCTAGTACTAGTAGTACAACTTTCTGGGTGATCTTGCATGTGATTTTTGTGTGCCAAATGACAGTTCTAAATTCCTCTTTTGACCAAAACATGCGAGAGGTTGACACTGGGTTCTTATAGATTACCAACATGAATGCTACCTTTGAAGAGAGTATATTAGCCTCAGTAACTTGTGTTATGGATATTGCAAGTAATCGCTCTGCTCTCATGCCTTTGAAGACATGTTATAGTGTCTTTGTTCACTCATTTCTATGCGTATATGTAGTCTTATATGGAGTGAAATATTAAAAATCATCTTATATTTCTGAACGGAGGTAGTAATAAAATATTTGGTTTCTGTTTGAATTAGAACCAGGTCCGCGGTGGAGATGAAGTTCTCAAAGTCATGCCGTGTGGACTGGAAGACTTGAGGATGAGTTCTACTGCTAAACTATCTAGCTGATGTGTCCTTGTCACCATGTGTCCTGAACTAGTGTTTTCCTGTAGCATTGTTGTCAGGCGTGCTCTCGAGGGTGTACTTCACCACAACAATTTCCCGGCTCTGCGTTCGATTACAAAGGGTGTGGTTCTTGTAAAGCTTCCCGACAAATCTGATGCGGGCTGTCTTCATCGTCATGTTTATGAGTGGAAAGACCACTCTGTTAGGTTCTCCAAGGTTGACGAGATGGTGATGGTGCTGGTGCTGGTAGACATCTCTCACGAAGTCCATGGCCTAGTCAGTTATGCGGGGTCCATCCCATAGGTCGGTGGCAAGAAATAGTCTATAGAGTTCAATTAGTGCAAGTTTGCTTGTCTGTAGTAAGTACTATTGTTCAGTACTAGATTTGTGTGTGTGAACCCTGTATTGTTTAGTACTGCCACTTTTGTTGTGTGGTGAGTCCTGAGAATAGTCTATGTTAATGTCTGTCCACTCAATTCAGTCTGTATATATTGAAGTAACCGGATCATCTTTTTTGTGAGGATGGTTTATTAATTATGGTTACACTCCAATATCTATATACATTGCAGGGTTTATCGCACCCACCATGATATCCATTCCTATGGATGTTCAGTCCATACGATTTGTCACGACCTTTGGACTGTCCTGCTTGTGGGAGTAAGCGGGGGCCCTGCATGCCATGTGTAATTGGACGATCAATCTTCTGTTTAGAACTTGAACATAGTGATTACCTGGTAAGGATTCACTTGTGTCACATCAAGTAAATCTTATTGATTTACTGTCTAAATCTTATTGATAATGTCATGTTTTCTTACTTTTGCTGCAATTTTACGATGCAGGTTTTGCCATGTGACATTCATCACAGAATAAACCATTTGGTTTGCTCTATGGTGGTTATTTTTGCAGGTTTCACTTCTTATGTTGTGTCAGTAATGAAGGCATTGTCCATCACTTATATTACTGGACACAATTGGATCAGTATGTTGTCTGAGTACAATTTGAAGCCCTATGATTAACTACAGTTTGGTTTAACAAACACGCCACAATTATTCCTTCTTGCATTTAAAAGAAATGAATAAAAAGACTGGGTCAAGGTCACGGAGCCTAGTCAAGTTAGAAAGCTGATCATAGCAAACCAGAGACGATCGCTACTTTCTCGCACATTGGTACCACCTTCAGCAACGGATCAAGCACCGACACCTTCTCCGACGGCCCTTGCTCTAGCACTGACAGCGGCAGCAACTTAGTCCGATCCACCTGAGGATTAGCCATCGACCACGTTAGTGGATCAGGCTGATCTACCAGAGGATTGGGCATCGACACCGACACCAGCTCCGACACCGGCACCAGCTCCACAAGGAGTATCATCTCTGGCAGCAGCAGCGGCACTACCAGTCGCACCGGCATGGGCACCAGCAATGGCTCCGGCACCTACACTAACACTTGAAGTTGCACTTGCATCTGCTTTGGCCCGTGCATCGGCAACAGAACCAATAGTTGCACCGACAACAGACTGGGCTGCAGTTCGCATTGCATATACCAAAAGTCCTTGCAAAAACTGACATCTCCACCTTCTTGGTAAGCATTGGTCGTCCAAGTGCTTCGTTCTTTTTTATTTCCATGTTGTTTCACATGATTCACTATGTTGATCTAACCATTTGTGTATGTCTTCTTGTTTGCAAACAGAGAATTCCTAGAGCAACAAGGGAGTCGTTCAACAATCCGGGCGACTGTGGCCAAGTTTCTTTTACCATGCGCAGCCTTGGTGTGAATGAGCCTGCTCAATATACCATAAGTATAAAGGATGATCGCATGATGATTGATGCTAAATGGTCAAGGTTCAAATCAAAATCAAATCTTGTAGTAGGGGATGATGTCAAAATCGAATGTTCTCGGCAAGGAGAGCTGGTCCAAATCAACTTTGAAATTCTTCAGTAGCAGCACTCAACTGCCGAACTGATCTATCCTCCGAGAGATTTTGATGTAATAATATGGCATGGTGAAACAAGTCCTGTATGTATAAGTAGTACGACATTATTATTTGTCACATAGGATATCGTGAAAGAATTGCAACTCTGATTGCTGGTTAGGAACTGTTGTTCAATTTCATTCTAACAGCTACCTTGCTTTATTCAATTTTCTGTATTCGCCTTGCGACAGCATCTAAAACCAGTGTCGTACCTATCACTTGCAATATGAAATGCGCTGAGTTAGAACACATGGGCCCCCAAACATGTAGGCCCACCGGCCTGTGGCCCAAAGTCTAGAACCGTGAGCCTGTCTGAGTATTATATTCTCAGCTGAACCCCCATATTATGTTATATATATCCCCCTTGATTTTTCTTATGTATAAAGTTGTGATATAAAAGATTTTATATTTCTTTACAGAGGGAGTATCTCTTTGTCAAAAGTATATTTATGTGTAACTAGTTACTCCTGCCTTTCTACTTCCTTTCGCTGATATGTGGGGCATCCGACAATGGGGTCCACATGCCATGCACCAAATTAGAGTCCACAACTGCACAGTAGACTCACCCTGGTCGTAGCGCAGCAGTAATGCCCAATGAGACATCAAATCACAAAAAACCCCACCTTTCCAGCTTTAGCAGTAAGCTGGACGGATGAAGCAACAATATTTCACTGGGCCTGAATCCCCTTCTCCCTCATCTTCTTGTTTAGAGAAAACCCCCTCTCGGCAATTGCATAGGGTTTTCTCATGGAGAAGTAGGTACAAATTCTTCATCCATCCCCGATAAATCCAAGTCCCTTGGTCGCGGGTAATCCTAGGATGGCAGCCGCCGCCATTGATGCATTTTTCTTCCTACAAAATCTTGTGTATTTCATTTGCAGTGCCCAAAGTGCAAGGACCCTACAGGTTTTTGTGCCCTTGGCAAGATGCCACACTTGTTCCTTCTCATCCTAACACAGGATTTTAAAATGCGCAAGGTATGTTCCTAGAATCCCCTTTTCTATCCGGGAGGGTGGGGGTTTTGAACATGCTATCGACTAATTTGGAAATTTGGATTGCTCTATTTGGATAAAAGGTACTAGTACCATGGTCAACACGAACGTGAAGGAGGAAATTATTTCTAGATTTGGATAGCGAATACATTGTGTTCTCATATTATTTTTCCTGCAGTGCATTCCTTGCTCTGCCAGAACACATGTACTCAAGATGGCTGGCCTTGCCATAACTGAATACACCAGTTTAATGGTTAGAATGAAGCCAAGCCATGGATATAAGTTCTGAGTTGGGTTCATGAACCAAGAAGATCGCTGCTTTTTTATGGCAAAACTTGGATAAAGTTTTGCAAGTGTTACAGACTGAAAGTTGACACACGAATGTTGATGGGAATAGCAGAACCTGGTCTCATCTTCACTATGATATTCCACCCCAACGTTATTCCATTAGTTCATCCATGTTAGTTTTGTATCTGGTTCTGGCTTGTTGCCTCGATTACTTCTTAATCCACCTATTCTATCTAACTAATCACAATTTAACTTTAGAAGTAGCAACGATTTGTGATTCCCTTCTCTCACGAAGATGCTACTTCTAACTAATATTTCTTGTAATTGGTGTCATGTGTAGGTTATTTCAAAGTTAAGCATGCTACTTGTTTGTTATTCTATAAGAACTCGACTGTTACTGATGTCACTGAAGTTTACTGGGACGACATCCATAAGTTCCTACACTTTATTGATCGTCTTGAGGTCCTTGTGGGGCGTTTCGATGGTGGAAGGCCACGTGGGATATGTGTGCCACTGTTGCACACGTTGAACAGGTTCAACTTTGTCGAGAAACTTATGGTAAGAGCTGTTTTCTGTTATATATGTTGTTCATAAACTCTTGCTTATACACAGTTTAACAGTTGTGATCTTCTTGAAACATAAACTGCCTAGTGATAACCCACAAGTATAGGGGATCGCAACAGTTTTCGAGGGTAGAGTATTCAACCCAAATTTATTGATTCGACACAAGGGGAGCCAAAGAATATTCTCAACTGAGTTGTCAATTCAACCACACCTGGAAACTTAGTATCTGTAGCAAAGTGTTTAGTAGCAAAGTAATATGATAGTGGTGGTAACGGTAACAAAAGTAAAGACAACAAAAGTAATGTTTTTGGTATTTTGTAGTGATTGTAACAGTAGCAACGGAAAAGTAAATAAGCGAGAACCAGTATATGGAAAGCTCGTAGGCACCGGATTAGTGATGGATAATTATGCCGGATGCGGTTCGTCATGTAACAGTCATAACATAGGGTGACACAGAACTAGCTCCAGTTCATCAATGTAATGTAGGCATGTATTCCGTATATAGTCATACGTGCTTATGGAAAAGAACTTGCATGACATCTTTTGTCCTACCCTCCCGAGGCAGCGGGGTCCTATTGGAAACTAAGGGATATTAAGGCCTCCTTTTAATAGAGAACCGGAACAAAGCATTAGCACATAGTGAATACATGAACTCCTCAAACTATGGTCATCACCGGGAGTGGTCCCGATTATTGTCACTTCGGGGTTGCCGGATCATAACACATAGTAGGTGACTATAGACTTGCAAGATAGGATCAAGAACACACATATATTCATGAAAACATAATAGGTTCAGATCTGAAATCAGGGCACTCGGGCCCTAGTGACAAGCATTAAGCATAGCAAAGTCATAGAAACATCAATCTCAGAACATAAAGGATACTAGGGATCAAACCCTAACAAAACTAACTCGATTACATGATAAATATCATCCAACCCATCACCGTCCAGCAAGCCTACGATGGAATTACTCACGCACGGTGCTGAGCATCATGAAATTGGTGATGGAGGATGGTTGATGATGGCAACGGCGACGAATCCCCCTCTCCGGAGCCACGAACGGACTCCAGATTAGCCCTCCCGAGAGAGATTAGGGCTTGGCGGCGGCTCCGTATCGTAAAACGCGATGATTTCTTCTCTCTGATTTTTTTCTCCCCGAAAGCCAATATATGGAGTTGGAGTTGGCGTCGGAGGGCCACCAGGGGCCCACGAGGTAGGGGGCGCGCCCCCCACCCTCGTGGACAGGGTGTGGGCCCCCTAGTCTTCATCTTTGGCGAGGATTTTTTATTGTTTTTTCTAAGGTGTTCCGTGGAGTTTCAGGTCATTCTGAGAACTTTTATTTTTTGCACATAAAACAACACCATGGCAATTCTGCTGAAAACAGCGTCAGTCCGGGTTAGTTCCATTCAAATCATACAAGTTAGAGTCCAAAACAAGGGCAAAAGTGTTTGGAAAAGTAGATACGATAGAGACATATCAACTCCAACAAGCTTAAACCCTTGCTTGTCCTCAAGCAATTCAGTTGACAAACTGAAAGAGAAAAAGGAAAACTTTTACAAACTCTGTTTGCTCTTGTTGTTGTAAACATGAAAATCCAGCATTCAAGTTTCAGCAATTATTATGAACTAACCATACTCATAATAACACGCAGGTCTCACAATTACTCATATCAATAGCATAATCATCTAGCGAGCCATAATAATAAAACTCGGATGACAACACTTTCTCAAAATAATCATAACATGATATAACAAAATGGTATCTCGATCGCCCTTTCTGAGACCGCAAAACATAAATGCAGAGCACCTTTAAGGATCAAGGACTGACTAAACATTGTAATTCATGGTAAAAGAGATCCAGTCAAGTCATACCCAATATAAACCAATTATAATGAATGCATACGACAGTGTGCTCTCTAGCGGGTGCTTTTTAATAAGAAGGGTGATGACTCAACATAAAAGTAAATAGATAGGCCCTTCGCAGAGGGAAGCAGGGATTTGTAGAGGTGCTAGAGCTCGGTTTTGAAATAGAGATAAATTATATTTTGAGCGGCATACTTTCATTGTCAACATAACAACTAAGAGACGATGATATCTTCCATGCTAAACAGATTATAGGAGGTTCCCAAACAGAATGGTAAAGTTTATACTCCCCCTCCTCCACAAGCATCAATCCATGGCTTGCTCGAAACAACGAGTGCCTCCAACATTCAGCGGGTACCAGGGGGAGTTTTGTTTGCAGTTATTTTGATTTAGTTTGCATAAAGCATGGGACTGGGCATCCCGAAGACCAGCCATTTTCTCGTGAATGAGGAGCGGAGTCCACCCCTCTTGAGAATAACCCGCCTAACACGGAAGATAAGGGCAGCTCTAGTTGACATATGAGCTAATCGAGCATGCAAAACAGAATGTTTATTTGAAGGTTTAGAGTTTGGCACATACAAATTTACTTGGAACGGCAGGCAAATACCGCATATAGGTAGGTATAGTGGACTCGTATGGAACAACTTTGGGGTTTAAGGAGTTTAAATGCACCAGCAGTATTCCCGCTTAGTACAGGTGAAGGCTAGCAAAAGACTGGGAGGCGACCAACTGAGAGAGCGACAACAGTTGTAAACATGCATTAAAATTAATTTACACCAAATACAGGAATGAGTAGGATATAATCCACCATGAACATAAATATCATGAAAGCTATGTTGATTTGATTCAACTACATGCGTGAACATGTGCCAAGTCGAGTCACTCAATTCATTTAAAGGAGGATACCATCCCATCATACCACATCGTAATCATTCTAATAGCATGTTGGCTCGCAAGGTAAAGCATTATAACTCATAGCTAATCAAGCATGGCACAAGCAACTATAATCTCTAAATGTCATTGCAAATATGTTTATTTCATAATAGCTGACTCAGGAATGATGAATCATCATATTTACAAAAACAAGAGACGTCGAGTTCATACCAGCTTTTCTCATCCCAATATGTCCATCATATATCATAATTATTGCCTTTCACTTGCACGACCGAACGATGTGTATAATAATAAGAGTGCACGTGCATTGGACTAAGCTGGAATCTGCAAGCATTCAACTCAAAAGAGAAGACACGTAATATGGGCTCTAAGTTAAATAAACAATCATGCATATGAGAGCCACTAAGCATTTTCAATATGGTCTTCTCGACCCCCAAAGAAAGGAAAGAAATAAAAACTATTTACACGGGAAAGCTCCCAACAAGCAAAAGAAGAACGGGAAATATTTTTGGGTTTTCTTTTTTAATTACTACAACAAAGAAATAAACTACTACTAATTTTTTTGGTTTTTTCTTAAGGTTTATTAAACACATAAGAAGAAAGCAGAAAAAAATAAAATAAACTAGCATGGATATTACAGTGAAAGAGTATGAGCACCGACATCTAGCAATGAGTGTGTGTGAACATAAATGTAATGTCGGTGGGAAATACGTACTCCCCCAAGCTTAGGCTTTTGGCCTAAGTTGGTCTATTGCCAGGGATAGCCTGGCGGATACCCGTAGGTGTAGCTGGGGTCGTATTGTGATGAAGAAGGCTCCGGCTGCCACTGGCTGGCAACCTCCTCTGGGTCCCAGGAATAAACAGATAGTCGTGGAGGCTCATCTTGTGGTTCCGGTTCCGGGGCTGGTGCAGGATTCCAATAGGCTTGAACAGCTGACCACGGAACGATGTGAGGACCTGCAGATAAGTTAAACAAAGAAGGAGCAGGCAAAGTAATAGTCTCAGGGTGATGTTTATCAAAGTATAATTTGTATTTGAGCTCCCCTTCGCGACTCTTAACAAGAAAGTCATGCGCTATCATACTCTTATAATCTAAATAAGCGCGGGGCAGCGCTGTTTCTTCTTTCTCCTCATGCCTAATAGGTATTTCAAAATGATCAGCTAGGCGTGAAGCATAAATGCCTCCAAAGATGGGGCCCTTAGTACAGTTCAGACTTAACCGTCTAGCAACAATTCCACCCATACTAACAGAGTTATTGCGGTATAAACCATGGAACAAAATAATAATATTAGGAATACTAAGGTTCCCACAGTTCCCGCGTCCAATCAGGCAACGACTAGCAAATAAGGCAAAGTAGCGTAAAACAGGAAAATGTATGCTAGTGATCCTTGCATCAGAAACCTTCCTGGTTTCTCCTACAGTGATGGTGTTAATAAAAGCTTCTACTTCGTTACGGTGGGGTTCATCTAAGGTGCCCTCAAAGGGTATTCTGCAAACCTCGCAGAATTCAGCTAATGACATCTCTTTAACAACGTCATATAAATGAAATTCTACTATTGGAGGTGATTTCTTAGGGAAAAAGTAGAAGTTTTGCACAAAGGTATTTGTGAGTAAGAGATACTGATGACGTTGGCCGCGGAGGAAGTCGGTGAGGCCGGCGTTCTCAATCAATAAATAGAAATCCTCATAAATCCCGGCTCTCCTCAAAAAGTCATCGGAAGTCCATTCACACGGCCGGACCTCCGCGGTGCGAGGCAAATTAAATTTGGGCTTCTGCTCTTCTTCCTTTTGTTTTTCCTTCGAGCTTCGGCTCGACGAGCCCCTCAAAAGTCTCTTCATTATTTTCTGAAACAATCTGAAATTTTTAGTAACTTCAAATAAAAGTGAACCAACTTCAATAAAATTGATAGCAACAACTCCCACAAGTGCCAAGAGCCTATATAAAGCATTGGAACTACTTGGAACCATATAAATCTGACATGCAAGCTCAAGAACATGGTCACCTATGCAGCACAAATTTGCAATGAATAAAGCACTAGAACAGAAACTAATTGGACCAATGGAGGAGTCACATACCAAGGAACAATCTCCCCAAGCAGTTTTGCGAGAGGTGCTTTGAACAAGGAGATCGAAAATCACAGCAACGGGGCCTGGAACTCGTGCTTGAGTTGGTTTTTCGTGTTTGTGTGAGGAAGAGGAAGAAGATGGGTGCAGGGATAAGTGGAGAAGGGCCACCGTGGGCCCACGAGGCAGGGGGGCGCGCCCAGGGGTGTAGGGCGCGCCCTCCACCCTCGTGGCCAGGTGGTAGCTCCCCCCGCGGTAATTTTTGCACAGTAAATCCTCAAATATTCCCAAAAAAATCATATTAAATTGGCATGGCATTCTGAAGACTTTTATTTTCGGGGTATTTTTATATTGCACGGATAAGTCAGGAAACAGACAGAAAAATACTATTTTACTTTATTTCTACTAAATAACATAAAATATAAAGAGGGTACAGAAGGTTGTGCTTCTAGTTTCATCCATCTCGTGATCATCAAAATGAACCCACTAACAAGGTTGATCAAGTCTCGTTAACAAACTCATTCCGAATAATCACGGAACCGGAGAAATTTCGAATAACACTAAGTTACCTCAACGGGGATATGAAAATCCCCAACAATAAGAATATCATATTTTTTCTTGACAGTAGGGAGAGGAAATTCAAAACCTCCAAATATAATCGATGGAATTTTTCCAATAGAGTTGATACTATAAACTTGAGGTTGTTTCCTCGGAAAGTGTACCGTGTGCTCATTGCCATTAACATGAAAAGTGACATTGCCTTTGTTGCAATCAATAACAGCCCCTGTAGTATTAAGGAAAGGTCTTCCAAGAATAATAGACATACTATCATCCTCGGGAATATCAAGAATAACAAAGTCCGTTAAAATAGTAACATTTGCAACTACAACAGGCACATCCTCACAAATACCGACAGGTATAGCAGTTGATTTATCAGCCATTTGCAAAGATATTTTAGTAGGTGTCAACTTATTCAAGTCAAGTCTACGATATAAAGAGAGAGGCATAACACTAACACCGGCTCCAAGATCACATAAAGCAGTTTTAACATAATTTCTCTTAATGGAGCATGGTATAGTAGGTACTCCTGGATCTCCAAGTTTCTTTGGTATTCCACCCTTAAAAGTATAATTAGCAAGCATGGTGGAAATTTCAGCTTCAGGTATCTTTCTTTTATTAGTAATGATATCCTTCATATACTTAGCATAAGGATTTGTTTTGAGCACACCACTTAATCGCATACGCAAAAAGATGGGTCTAATCATTTCAGCAAAGCGCTCAAAATCCTCATCATCCTTTTTCTTGGTTGGTTTCGGAGGAAAAGGCATGGGTTTCTGAACCCATGGTTCCCTTTCTTTACCAGGTTTCCTAGCAACGAAGTCTCTTTTATCATAACGTTGATTCTTTGGTTGTGGGTTACCAAGATCAACAGCAGGTTCAACTTCTACATCATTATCATTACTAGGTTCATCATCATGAACATTATCATTAATATTATTACTAAGTTCATGTTCATCACCTGATTGTGTTTCAACATTAGAAATAGAAATATCATTTGGATTCTCAGGTGGTTCGCAATAGGTTCGCTAGAAGTCTGCAAAGTCCTATCATTTTTCTTTTTCTTCCTTTTAGAAGAACTAGGTACATCAATATTATTTCTTTGAGAATCTTGATCGATTCTCTTAGGGTGGCCTTCAGGATACAAAGGTTCCTAAGTCATTCTACCAGTTCTAGTAGCCACTCTAACAGCATAAATTTTTCTTACTATTCATTTCATCATGCACTTCTTTCTGAGCTTTAAGTACTTGTTCTACTTGAGTGGTAACCATAGAAGCATGTTTGCTAACAAGTTTAAGTTCACCTCTAATATCAGCCATATAATCACCCAAGCGTTTAATCATAAAGGTATTTTGTTTTAATTGTCTACCAAAATAAGCATTAAAGTCATCTTGCTTAGACATAAAGTCATCAAACTCATCCAAGCACTAACTAGCAATTTTAATAGGGGGGACTTCAGCTTTATCATATCTATAGAGAGAATTTACCTTTACTACCTGTGTCGGGATATCGGGAGGTTCTTCAGTAAATAAGTAATTGAGATCATATACTTCTTTAACAGGCGGTAAATTAAGACCATGTATTTCTTCAATAGGAGGGAAATTTTGAACATCTTCAGCTTTAATACCTTTTTCTTTCATAGATTTCTTTGCCTCTTGCATATCTTCGGGACTGAGAAATAGAACACCTCTCTTCTTCGGAGTTGGTTTAGGAATAGGCTCAGTAATTGGCTTTGGAACTGGCTCAGGAGTTGGCTCAGGAGGTGCCCAATTATTTTCATTTGTCAACATATTATTCAATAGAACTTCAGCTTCATCCGGTGTTCTTTCCCTGAAAAGAGAACGAGCACAACTATCCAGGTAATCTCTGGAAGCATCAGTTAGTCCATTATAAAAGATATCAAGTATTTCAGGTTTCTTAAGAGGATGATCAGGAAAAGCATTAAGTAACTTGAGAAGACTCCCCCAAGCTTGTGGGAGACTCTCTTATTCAATTTTCACAAAGTTGTATATTTCCCTCAAAGCAGCTTGTTTCTTATGAGCAGGGAAATATTTAGCAGAGAAGTAATAAATCATATCCTGGGGACTTTGCACACAACCAGGATCAAGAGAATTAAGCCATATCTTAGCATCACCCTTTAATGAGAACGGAAATAGTTTGAGTAAATAAAGGTAGCGCGATCTCTCATTATTAGTAAACAGGGCAGCTATATCATTTAACTTAGTAAGATGTGCCACAACAGTTTCAGATTCATAACCATAAAAAGGATCAGATTCAACCAAAGTAATTATATCTGGATCAACAGAAAAATCATAATAATCCTTATCGGGAACATAGATAGGTGAAGTAGCAAAAGCAGGGTCAGGTCTCATTCTATATCTAAAAGATTCTTTACTCCATTTAACTAGCAACCTCTTAAGTTCATATCTATCCTGGCAAGCAAAAATAGCTGCAGAAGATTCTGCATCAAAAAGATAACCCTCAGGAATAGCAGGCATATTTTCATCATCACTATCATCATCGTATTCAGATTCAATAATTTCTCTTTCTCTAGACCTAGCAATTTGCTCATCAAGAAATTCACCAAGGGGCACAGTAGTATCAAGCATAGAAGTAGTTTCATCATAAGTATCATGCATAGCAGAAGTGGCATCATCCATAACATGCGACATATCAGAATTCATAGCAGTAGCAGGTTTAGGTGTCGCAAGCTTACTTATAACAAAAGGAGAATCTAGTGCAAGGCTAGATGGCAGTTCCTTACCTGCCCTCGTAGTTGAGGGCAAAATAGTAGTTCGATCATCTTTCAAGTTCTTCATAGTGTCCAACAGATATAAATCCCAAGTGACTCAAAGAATAGACCTATGCTCCCCGGCAACGGCGCCAGAAAAAGGTCTTGATAACCCACAAGTATAGGGGATCGCAACAGTTTTCAAGGGTAGAGTATTCAACCCAAATTTATTGATTCGACACAAGGGGAGCCAAATAATATTCTCAAGTATTAGTAGCTGAGTTGTCAATTCAACCACACCTGGAAACTTAGTATCTGCAGCAAAGTGTTTAGTAGCAAAGTAATATGATAGTGGTGGTAACGGTAACAAAAGTAAAGACAACAAAAGTAATGTTTTTGGTATTTTGTAGTGATTGTAACAGTAGCAACGGAAAAGTAAATAAGCGAGAACCAGTATATGGAAAGCTCGTAGGCACCGGATTAGTGATGGATAATTATGCCGGATGCGGTTCGTCATGTAACAATCATAACATAGGGTGACACAGAACTAGCTCCAGTTCATCAATGTAATGTAGGCATGTATTCCATATATAGTCATACGTGCTTATGGAAAAGAACTTGCATGGCATCTTTTGTCCTACCCTCCCATGGCAGCGGGGTCCTATTGGAAACTAAGGGATATTAAGGCCTCCTTTTAATAGAGAACCGGGACAAAGCATTAGCACATAGTGAATACATGAACTCCTCAAACTATAGACTTGCAAGATAGGATCAAGAACACACATATATTCATGAAAACACAATAGGTTCAGATCTGAAATCATGGCACTCGGGCCCTAGTGACAAGCATTAAGCATAGCAAAGTCATAGCAACATCAATCTCAGAACATAAAGGATACTAGGGATCAAACCCTAACAAAACTAACTCGATTACATGATAAATCTCATCCAACCCATCACCGTCCAGCAAGCCTATGATGGAATTACTCATGCACGACGGTGAGCATCATGAAATTGGTGATGGAGGATGGTTGATGATGACGACGACAACGAATCTCCCTCTCCGGAGCTTCGAACGCACTCCAAATCAGCCCTCCCGAGAGAGATTAGGGCTTGGCGGCGGCTCCGTATCGTAAAACACGATGATTTCTTCTCTTTGATTTTTTTCTCCCCGAAAGCCAATATATGGAGTTGGAGTTGGCGTCGGAGGGCCACCAGGGGGCCCATGAGGTAGGGGGGCGCGCCCAGGGGGGGCCCCCACCCTCATGGACAGGGTGTGGGCCCCCTGGTCTTCATCTTTGGCAAGGATTTTTTATTGTTTTTTCTAAGGTGTTCCCTGGAGTTTCAGGTCATTCCGAGAACTTTTATTTTCTACACATAAAACAACACCATGGCAATTCTGCTGAAAACAGCGTCAGTCCGGGTTAGTTCCATTCAAATCATACAAGTTAGAGTCCAAAACAAGGGCAAAAGTGTTTGGAAAAGTAGATACGACGGAGACGTATCACCTAGCTCTATTGTTCCTATACAGATACCTGACCATGGTCGGTCAGACTTGTGCTTGGTCACAACATGATGTTTATGTCGACCTACTCCATTCCCCTTGGAGGTGAAAAGATACTTATTCATGGGTGGTGTCGGTGTCAAAACTGGCGGATCTTGGGTAGGGGGTCCCGAACTGTGCGTCTAGGCGGATGGTAACAGGAGACAAGGGACACGATGTTTTTACCCAGGTTCGGGCCCTCTCGGTGGATGTAAAACCCTACTCCTGCTTGATTAATATTGATGATATGGGTAGTACAAGAGTAGATCTACCACGAGATCAAGGAGGCTAAACCCTAGAAGCTAGCCTATGGTATGATTGTTGTTCATCCTACGGACTAAAACCCTCCGGTTTATATAGACACCGGAGAGGGCTAGGGTTACACAGAGTCGGTTACAATGGTAGGTGATCTACATATCCATATAGCCAAGCTTGCCTTCCACGCCAAGGAAAGTCCCATCAGGACACGCGACGAAGTCTTCAATCTTGTATCTTCATAGTCTTGGAGTCCGGCCAATGATGATAGTTCGGCTACCCGGACACCCCCTAGTCCAGGACTCTCTCAATAGCCCCCGAACCAGGCTTCAATGACGACGAGTCCGGCGCGCATATTGTCTTCGGCATTGCAAGGCGGGTTCTCCTCCAAATTCCATGTGCTTGCTGAATAGTGTCCGGCTTCTTATAAATGCTGCACTTCTTGGCTTCCACGTCCAATAATGGCCATCCTCCACGCGTCGTACGAATGCGAAAAGCCAGGGTATTTTTACATTTTACCCCCTAGTCACGCGAATAAGCTGTCTATAAAGAGAGGAGAGGATCTAGATCTGAATCACACCATCCTCCTTCCGCGAGTGTTCATCAAAGCACCTCTGACAAAAATCCACTCCATCATGGACAGTCGACGCAGCTCCTCCTCTCGCGCTCCTAGCCCTCAGCCAGGAGATTGGAGGAGATGCTCAGTCCCGCATAGTGAGCTAGTGACGCTCCAAACCGAGGGATTTCTTCCCCCAGCCTTTATGGTTCCGGTTCGAGCCAGACTTGCCACCTACAAGGGCGGAAAGCGTCCCCAATCCCTCCAGAGGAGAGCGGGTATGCTTCGTCCCTTATCTAATAAGGGGACTCGGATTTCCCATACATCCGTTTCTCCGGGGGCTCCTAGAGTTCTATGGGCTCCAGCTTCACCACCTTACGCCTGCCTCCATCCTGCACATCGCGGGCTTCGTGGCCATTTGCGAGCTGTACTTGGGCATCGAGCCCCACTTCGCGCTGTGGAAGAGATTATTTTGCCTCGTACCCCGTTCTCACGAGGGGTCGATATATCAAGTGGGCGGAGCCGAACTATGGCGCATCACCGGGACCGGATATCTATCCGGAACCCCGAAGAAGGCGTCCGAAGACTAGCCTTCAGAATGGTTTTATATGGAAGACGCCCCGCTACCGGACCCAGTTCGGATCGGCCTCCCGGAGTTCAGCAACACTCCTCTGAAGAAACGCTTGAGTTGGCGTCCACGGAGCCCTCGACGGGGGAATGATAGGGACGTCCAATATCTGATGGGCCGAATAAGGTTATTGGCTCATTCCGGATTGACCATGATTGGGGTTATGGCCACATGCATTATGCGAGGGGTGCAGCCGCTCCAATATAGGGGCCACCCCATGTGGGATTTCAACGGGGAGGATGATGCCACCCGCCATGGCCGCAAGGGGCCGGGATCGGTCGCCGATTTGGTGAAGATCCTGTCCGGCCTGTACAAAGGGGAGAAGGAAGAATTCTTCCGTGCTAGTCCATTGAATGGATTTTCCATGAACAACCCTCGGAGCTGGGTAAGCGGATGTTTATCTTATCCGATCCATATTCCCAAAGTTAAGTGCCTCATTTTGTGATTTCGACGCTGGAACTGCCGGGCCGTAGAGGACATACACAGCCTGGCTCCACAGCCCGAGGATCCGGAACGATCCCTCGATTCGGCCTCCGAAGAGGATCCGGACATAAAGGTGGAGCTGATCGATGGGGTGTTCCACCAACTTAGCATTGACAATGCTTTGGTCGCCATTACGGCCGACTACCCCGGAACATCTCTGGTTTCCCAGGTAACTGTGATCGGAGTCCTGATACCATTACTCATCCATGCTTATCTTTAACCACCGTATACCAATGGTGTTCCGTAGGAGGTGCCTTCGAGGCGGGAAGCCGAACCCGCGGCGGCTGGCCAACAAGGGGCAGCTCGGCCCAGTAGGCGAAAAAGAAGTGCGGCGCGAATCGAAACGTCGCCGCAACGGTGTGGTGCGCCACCATGTTTCTGGGAAAGATTCGTGGAAGGCATATTAATGCTCCTGGTTTTTTTCAGGGGAAAGAGCGCTCGCCGGACTGTGTCCGGAGAGATTGCCAATCAAGCCTCCGCCAGCCAGGCTCCAACGCCAGGTCCGGAGGGGGAGGCGAACGCAAGGCGCGCATCGGGTGCTCCTCCAACAGTGGATGCCGACAGGTTGTCCGCCACCCGATCTGAGGTGGAGAGTGCCATGAATCACAGGCGCCGCTGGACAGTTCTTCATGATGCCTGCTTCTCCCCGGAGGCGTTAAATGCCTTTAATTCGGGAGATGCGCACCTCCGTGCTGCTCGAGATGGACTAGCCAGAGCCACGGAGCAGTATGTGAAAGACATACGGGTGAGGAATTTTGACAGTTATATATGCCAGTAGCCCCCGAGACTTAAAATAGTTAGAATAACTGATTTAAGGATCATTTGTTATGCAGGATCTTACGCAGAAGAATACCCACCTGTCCCAGGAGCTTCAAGAGTGCAAGGCCCAACTTGAGGCTGCACTAGCCGCCACAGGGGGAGCCACGGAGACCCCCTCTGGTAAGATATACTTCGAAAGATAAGTAGTTTGTGAAGTGCGGCGTGTGTATAAGTCTAACAATAATATTGCAGATGGCGCTGGACTAGATCCGGACAAGCAACAGCTGCTGCGCCAGCTGAACGCCGGCGAGAAGGTGCTTACGAGGGTGCGGCAAGAGAAGAATAATCTCCAAGATGCTAACACTATAGGACCTTGAAGTATGTCTAGAGGGGGGTGGTGATTAGACTACTTGACCAATAAAAACTTAACCTTTTCCCAATTTTAGACTTTGGCAGATTTAAGCTACTTTAGGACAAGTCAAGCAATCATCACACAATTCAAGCAAGCATGCAAAGAGTATATAGGCAGCGGAAATTAAAGCATGCAACTTGCAAGGAAGTAAAGGGAAGGGTTTGGAGGATTCAAACGCAATTGGAGACACGGATGTTTTTGGCGTGGTTCCGATAGGTGGTGCTATCGTACATCCACGTTGATGGAGACTTCAACCCACGAAGGGTAACGGCTGCGCGAGTCCACGGAGGGCTCCACCCATGAAGGGTCCACGAAGAAGCAACCTTGTCTATCCCACCATGGCCGTCGCCCATGAAGGACTTGCCTCACTAGCGGTAGATCTTCATGAAGTAGGCGATCTCCTTGCCCTTACAAACTCCTTGGTTCAACTCCACAATCTTGTCGGAGGCTCCCAAGTGACACCTAGCCAATCTAGGAGACACCACTCTCCAAGAAGTAACAAATGGTGCATTGATGATGAACTCCTTGCTCTTGTGCTTCAAATGATAGTCTCCCCAACACTCAACTCTCTCTCAATGGGTTTGGATCTGGTGGAAAGAAGATTTGAGTGGAAAGCAATTTGGGAAGGCTAGAGATCAAGATTCATATGGTAGGAGTGGAATATCTTGGCCTAAACACATGAGTAGGTGGTTCTCTCTCAGAAATGGTAAGTTGGAAGTGTAGGTTCGTTCTGATGGCTCTCTCCACGAATGAAGAGGAGGTGGAGGGGTATATATAGCCTCCACACAAAATCTAACCGTTACACACAATTTACTAAACTCGGTGGGACCGAATTGTTAAACTTGGTCGGACCGATTTAGCAAATCTAGTGACCGTTAGTGATTTTCGGTGGGACCGACATGCATCTCGGTGAGACCGATTCGGTTAGGGTTAGGGCATAACGTAATCTCGGTAAGACCGATTACACAAACTCGGTGAGACCGATTTGGTAATAAGCTTTCCAGAGAGTTGGTCAGGTAAACTCGGTGGGACCGATTTGCTCTTTTCGGTGAGACCGAAGTGTTACAAAAAGGAAACAGAGAGTTTACATTGCAATCTCGGTGGGACCGATCACTCACTTCGGTTAGACCGAAACGTTACGAAGGGAAATAGAGAGATTGCAACCCCATCTCGGTGAGACCGAGATCCCTATCGGTAAGACCGATTTGCTTAGGGTTTGTGGCAGTGGCTATGACTTTTGGAATCGGTGGCCCCGGATAGGAAGTTTCGGTGTGACCGATTTTGGCTTTGGGTTTAGGTCATTTGTGGATGTGGGAAAGTAGTTGAGGGTTTGGAGAATATCACTAAGCACATTGAAGCAAGAGGCTCATTAAGCAACACCTCATCCCTCCTTGATAGTATTGGCTTTTCCTATAGACTCAATGTGATCTTGGACCATTAAAATATAAAATGAAGAGTCTTGAGCTTTTGAGCTTGAGCCAATCCTTTGTCCTTAGTATTTTGAGGGATCCACTTTCATCATCCATGCCATGCCATTCATTGAGCTTTCCTGAAATAATAGTCTTGGAATAGCATTAGCTCAATGAGCTATATGTTGTCATTAATTACCAAAACCACCTAGGGATAGTTGCACTTTCTATCCCCCCCTTTTTGGTAATTGATGACAACATATAGATCAAAGCTTCGACAAATGATAATAAGATTGAATAACATCGTCGCTTTGAGAAGTATGTGATAAGCAAGAGCTCCCCCTAAATTTGTGCATGGGTTAAGATTTGCTTTGGACTACAAATGCACAATGAATTAGGCTCATGGGTTACTCTTCCATGTCACATACATCTTGGTGGAGCGCTCAAAATAATAAACAATGAATACATGCGCTCGTCACCAAGCATAGTGAATGATCACATAAGATAGATAGGATAATATCAAGCATGCATAAGTGTAGCTTATGATCAAACACATGATCATCAATGTCTCACAGGCATAGTATCTCAACCAAAAGCAAACAAAGTTTGAAAAACCACCAAATAAAGCATGAGAGAATAAAAGCAACACTCTCTCTCAAAGCCTATGATCTATACATTTTTCTCCCCCTTTGGCAACAAGTTACCAAAAAGTTCATAGAAAATGCATAGTACTAGATCGTCTCTCAGGCTTGATCTTCTGGTGGTGGTGTCCTGATAGCTCCTTGGACGAAGGCTTTAGTTGAAGTAGAGGGTGCTGGAGGAGTTGGTGCTGGAGCTGGTTGCACTAGAACTGAAGGGGCAGTAGCTGGTGCTGAAGTTGTTGCTCTAGTGTCTGTCACTGGCACTGCAACTGACCTCTGGGCTCTGGGCACTCTAGCAAACACATTTGTGGTTGTCTTGCCCTTCCTCTCCTGCATGTCATCCTGCAGCTGCTCTACAACTGACTGAATCTCAGTTACCTTGACATCTAGATCATAGAATATTTGTTCCATGATTCTCTCCAGGCTCTCCTGGTTTTGAGTTAGGGTGGCCAACCCTTTCTCAATCCTCAGAGTTGATGCTATCAAGTAACCAAGCTGCTCTTGTTTGGTCTTCAAGAAATACTCAGATGCCTCCTCTTGAGTTGGTATCTTGGCAGCATGTTGATGACATCTGCTCTGATCATGTTATGGTCACCTGACTTGGGCAACAAAGTATGCCTCAGAATCCAATTGATGGTTGCCAACCCTGACAGCAGAAAGTGAACTGATCCAAACTTGTGAGTCTCTACAGCTTTGTCAGGAATTTCCTTGTACATGTGAGCCATTGAATTGTGACCCAACTTCTTCTTTGCATATATCTCCAAGTCATCCTCTTCTTCCTTGGGGGCATTGATCAGACTTGCCCATTCTTCAATAGTGGACTGGTACCTTGTACCTTCAGACATCCAAACAATTCTACCATCTGGGTAAAAATGTGCTGTGGAGTAGAACTGCATGATAAGCTCATCATTCCAGTTGGTAAACTTCTGTCCAACAAAATCTGCTACTCCACAAGCAATAAAGCTCTCCTCCACTCCAGTGTAGTGCTGCTCATTCTCCCTGATGAATTTCCAGTCAACCCACCTCATATCACAGACTATGGGCTTCTTCTCCAATAGAATGGTCTCATAAAAGTCCTGCTGTTCCTTTGTGTGGAACCTGTAGTCAACAGCAGTCCTTCTTCTTGAAGCATATGGGTCTTCCATCCTCCATAGTCTCAGCCCTAAATCCTTTCTGATCCTCATGTCCTCAGCCACAGGATGGGCATCATTATGGTTTGGTATCTTGGGCTTGAGCTTTCTAAGGACCTGTCCTTCTTCATCTTCATCTTCTGCAACGTTGGGCACTGGGGCCTTGTTCTTCTCAACAGCTGGAATACTCCTAGCATTCCTCTTTGGAGCTTTTTTGGCCTTGGAGGCAGCTTTGGGTGCATCTTTGGGCTTGGATGTTGCAGCCCCTGACCTGATTGCATCTCCCATAAGCTTAGCTGCCTTAGGTGCTGGTGCAGCATCCTCTTCCTCTTCATCAGAATCCCTTCTCATTGAGGGCTTTCCAAGGACCTTGGCAGTTGTGGTTCTAGCTCTCTTCTTTTTCTTATCCTGTTCACCATCATCCTCGGATTCAAATGTGAACTTCATGGTTGCACCAGTGGGGACCTTCTGAGGTTTTGATGGTGCTTCTTTCCTTGCAGGTGCCTCTTTGGGTTGTGTTTGAGCTGGCACTTGAGTGGACTTCCTGGCCTTTGGCATTGGAGTTCTCTTGGCAGGAACTTTCTTCTTCAGACCTGGCTTTGTGCTCTGTGCAGAGCCATACTCTTTCTTGAGCACCACTTTCTTGGAAGTGGCCTCATCCTCCTTAGCTTTGTAATCCTCATCTTCTGAGTCTGAGGTTCTCTTCCTCCTTTGCCTAGTTGCAGCCTTAGGCAAGTTGCTAGGAGTACTTCTGCTCCCATCATCTGAAGTTGAGGGACTAGTGCCCTCACTCAAGTCCATCTGCTCTTCAGACCTGTTCTGGCTGTCACTCTGATCAGACATACTGCAAAAGCTGACTGCTGACCCTGTGAAGAGTTATAGATGAGATAGAATAGATGAGCATCACAAAATGCAGAGATTTTTCAAAAAAGAATGATTCAAAAGTTCAGTTTTATTTTTCCACAGAAAGCATTTCGGATCAAACAATTTTCAAACTCGGTGATACCGAAGCAGTTTTGGAACCTAAACTGATGATCTCGGTTGGACTGAGTTTCAGTTCGGTGGCACCGAGACTGCTAGGGTTTCACAGAATCTTCAAATCGCTCGCACCGATTAGTAATTCTCGGTCAGACCGAGAGTCACTAGTGCAATGGCATACGCCAAATCAGTGAGACCGAGTTTTTCAACTCGGTGGGTCCGAGATGGTTTCGGCGGAAACCTAACCCTAAAAATTTAAATCGCATCTAAACTACGGACTATTTTGGTTGGATAGAAGAATCTCAACTGTGGCAGGAATCAATATGAAAACAATGTGCTAGGAATCAGACGTGGATAGCACAAAGATCAAGTCCATACCCTAACTTGGCGGTGGACTTGCTACGTCAGCAACGGCGGGGACGAATTCCGTTGACGGCGACGAAGACCAGCGATAGGAGGCTGCTGGCGGCGAGGAGATGATCCGGAGACCATGATGGCAGAGAGAGCTGTTGCGCGGGTGAAGGGTTTCAGAGAAATTTCCAAACTTTTGCCCGTGACTATAGATAGCCCGACCCTGTCGGTGTGACCGAGTGGAATAACTCGGTGGCACCGAGATGCATAACTATGTTCAGTTACAGCAAATCGGTGAGACCGAAAAGTTCAAATCGGTTGCACCGAGATTGAAAACTCAGATCAACTTGGTGATCTCGGTAGGACCGAAATGGAAGAATCGGTCAGACCGAGAATCACAAAGAGGTTTTGGAAGTTTAAGTCTATGATGAATCGGGGACTCCAAGTGCTCCTCACACAGAGTGGTTCGAATCTGACTTGATCAAATTTTGTGATGTAGCATGAATAGAGTTTGAGATGAGAAAAGCATAGATAGCTAAAGAAGGTTCTTAGGCATCCTTGTCCATCCACTTGGCACAAAGAAAAGAATCCAAACAATCAAAACAACAAGTGGATGTCCTTGGATGAGTAAAATATGCACCAACATGCTCACACAATAAGATAGCAAATGAAATATGTGGCAAAGCATGCACATCCAATTCTAGCATCTATCAAACAATTGGCGATGACTAAGTCATCTATATATGAGTATATTGACTTTGGAGTCAAATGAGAACATTTGATCATAGGTCATACTCATTGTTTAAGCTCAAGTGGGGTTACCACTTTTACATAATGCATTAATGTGTTCACACCATTAGAGTTGCTTTGACTCAATTCTTAGAGTTAAGCTCCCCCTAGATGTGAGATCCCCCCTTAGAGGGATGAACTAACCTTGGGTTTTGTCGATGATGACTTCATGTAGGTGTTGAAGATGTAGATGCTCAATGTTGATGTAGATCATTTGGAGCAATCCTTTGGAGTGAGTTGCACTTTCAACTTACCTACATGGGTTAGTCCCACAAGGAACAAACAAGAATATCCATAGACATAGAGTGATGCACACACAAGATGATGTCCATGAATTCATTATGTTACCTTGTCCCTTGCCTTACCAACATGAGGGTTTGTGACTCCTTGAACTAGTGCAAGATGTGGAAGTTGATTGCACTTGTTCTTGCCAAAATGATATGAGTGAAGAATGTTGGCGGAGTCACCCTCAAGAACTCTCTAGTTCTTCTTCTTCGGGATCCACATCATCTTGATGGGAATCCTTGGAGTTGTAGTTGTACTTGATGAAGTAGAACTTGACGTAGTCTTGGGGACCCATTTGAACGAGGCTTTAGGTGCTTCTTCAAATGCATCAATCTCTTCTTGAAGCTTGTCCTTGCCTTTGTTCTTGTGGTCTTGTGGTGGAAGATCATCTTGAGCTTGTGTTCCCTTGAAGGAAGTAGGATCGTACTTCTCTTGTTGAGGAACAAACTTCATCTTGGGGTATTGATCTTCTTCCCACTCAACTCCATTGGCATTGAACTTTCATTCAAAACCAACACCTTGATTCTTCCGGTGCCTTCCTTGCTTGCGTACAATTTCCTCGAATTGCTTACTCCCGGCAAGGCTCTTGTAAACACCTTTCTCTATAATTCCCTTCAATAAGCTATTTTCTTTCTCAAGTGTAACTTGGCTAAGAGAATCATTAGTGGAATCAAGAGAACTACTAGAAGCAACAATATTGGATTTGACATTATTATTGTTACTACTAGAGGAAGTATCCTTCTTGTACTTGTTGCTAGACTTGACTTGAGGCATGTAAGTAGATAAGAGTAAACGCTTGGCAATGTAATCATCATTGATTGCTTTTAAGAACTCATGCTCTTGCTCAAGATTGAGCTTTTCAAAGCGTAACTTATCATGAGCCCTTAAAAGTTCTCGATGATCTTCGTAGATAGTTTCATGAGCTAACTTAAGAGAGTTTAGTTCTTTAGTTAGAAGCTCAATATTCTCCTTATCATTGTCATTCGTTTTAGCATGATTAGCATGATTAATTGGTTTCATCATAGTATTCATCACTAGAGTTGTCAACAAATAAATCATCATCCACAAGCAAGTCATCTTCATCACTATTGAAATCAACATACTCGGGGTGTGTTACCTTTGGACCTTTGGCCATGAAGCATCTTCGAACACCTTCGTTTGGTGAATCAAATATGTCGTAGGAGTTGGTTGACACAAGTTCTAGACCGGCAACACCTTCATCTTGAGTATATTCCGAGTCGGAGTGATAGCTTCTCTCGGAGTGACTGTCGGAGTCGGAGCCGGAGCCGGATACCCATTCACCAACATGAGCTTGATGTCTTCATTTTGTGTAGCTCCTTGATGACTTGTCCTTCCTTTCCGAATCCTTGCTTCTCCGTGAGGGTCTTCATTCATAACGATCATCTCTACTCCTCCTCTCTCTTGGTGGTGATTCTTCTCTTTTGCTCCTTCTTCTTGGAGAATCTTCTCTTCTTTTGTAGGGTGCCGTACACTCATTGGAGTAGTGTCCGGGTCTCCCACAATTGTAGCAATTGCGCTCACGGCTAGAAGATCTCTTGTCATTGTAAGACCTTGATTTGGAGCTTCTTTCTTTGCTTCTACTCTTGTAGAATTTGTTGAAGTTCTTCACCATTAAGCTCAATTCTTCATTGAAGGTTGGTTTCTCACTTGATGATGTGGGGGCTTCACTTGAGGCTTTGTAAGCACCACTTGACTTGTTGTGAAGTTCCTCCTTATCCTTGAGTGACATCTCATGAGCAACAATCCTTCCAATGACTTCCGTTGGCTTGAGATCTTTGTAGTTTGGCATCATTTGAATCAATGTGAACACGGTATCATACTTTCCATCCAATGCTATTAAGATCTTCTTGATGATGAATTTGTCAGTCATCTCTTCACTCCCTAAGCCGGCAATCTCATTTGTGATAAGAGCAAGCCTAGAGTACATTTCAGCGACACCTTCACCATCCTTCATTTTGAGCTTGTCAAGCTGACTTTGGAGCACATCCAACTTGGATTCCTTGACGGACTCGGTACCTTCATGCATATCAATCAAAGTATCCCAAATTTCCTTTGCATTCTCAAGACGGCTGATTTTGTTGAATTCTTTGGGGCACAATTCGTTGAAGATGATATCACAAGCTTGAGCGTTGTATTGCAGCATCTTCAATTCTTCTGCATTAGGTTCACGGTTTGGTTCTCTCCCGTCGAAAAATTCACCTTGCAAGCCAATACAAATAATTGCCCAAACGGTGGGGTTATGTCCAAGAATATGCATTTTCATCTTATGCCTCCAACTAGCAAAATTAGTACCATCAAAGTAAGGAACTCTACGGTGATAATTTCCCTCGCTAGACGCCATACTCTCCTAGGTTGTGAAACCAAGCCTATGACCACCAAAAGCTATGGAAATCAAAGCAAATGGAGACCAAGGCTCTGATACCACTTGTAGGACCTTGAAGTATGTCTAGAGGGGGGGGGGTGATTAGACTACTTGACCAATAAAAACTTAACCTTTTCCCAATTTTAGACTTTGGCAGATTTTAGCTACTTTAGGACAAGTCAAGCAATCATCACACAATTCAAGCAAGCATGCAAAGAGTATATAGGCAGCGGAAATTAAAGCATGCAACTTGCAAGAAAGTAAAGGGAAGGGTTTGGAGGATTCAAACGCAATTGGAGACACGGATGTTTTTGGCGTGGTTCCGATAGGTGGTGCTATCGTACATCCACGTTGATGGAGACTTCAACCCACGAAGGGTAACGGCTGCACGAGTCCACGGAGGGCTCCACCCACGAAGGGTCCACGAAGAAGCAACCTTGTCTATCCCACCATGGCCGTCGCCCACGAAGGACTTGCCTCACTAGCGGTAGATCTTCACGAAGTAGGCGATCTCCTTGCCCTTACAAACTCGTTGGTTCAACTCCACAATCTTGTCGGAGGCTCCCAAGTGACACCTAGCCAATCTAGGAGACACCACTCTCCAAGAAGTAACAAATGGTGCGTTGATGATGAACTCCTTGCTCTTGTGCTTCAAATGATAGTCTCCCCAACACTCAACTCTCTCTCAATGGGTTTGGATCTGGTGGAAAGAAGATTTGAGTGGAAAGCAACTTGGGAAGGCTAGAGATCAAGATTCATATGGTAGGAATGGACTATCTTGGCCTCAACACATGAGTAGGTGGTTCTCTCTCAGAAATGGTAAGTTGGAAGTGTAGGTTCGTTCTGATGGCTCTTTCCACGAATGAAGAGGAGGTGGAGGGGTATATATAGCCTCCACACAAAATCTAACCGTTACACACAATTTACTAAACTCGGTGGGACCGAACTGTTAAACTCGGTCAGACCGATTTAGCAAATCTAGTGACCGTTAGTGATTTTCGGTCGGACCGACATGCATCTCGGTGAGACCGATTCGGTTAGGGTTAGGGCATAACGTAATCTCGGTAAGACCGATTACACAAACTCGGTGAGACCGATTTGGTAATAAGCTTTCCAGAGAGTTGGTCAGGTAAACTCGGTGGGACCGATTTGCTCTTTTCGGTGAGACCGAAATGTTACAAAAAGGAAACAGAGAGTTTACATTGCAATCTCGGTGGGACCGATCGCTCACTTCGGTTAGACCGAAATGTTACGAAGGGAAATAGAGAGATTGCAACCCCATCTCGGTGAGACCGAGATCCCTATCGGTAAGACCGATTTGCTTAGGGTTTGTGGCAGTGGCTATGACTTTTGGAATTGGTGGCGCCGGATAGGAAGTTTCGGTGTGACCGATTTTGGCTTTGGGTTTAGGTCATTTGTGGATGTGGGAAAGTAGTTGAGGGTTTTGGAGCATATCACTAAGCACATTGAAGCAAGAGGCTCATTAAGCAACACCTCATCCCTCCTTGATAGTATTGGCTTTTCCTATAGACTCAATGTGATCTTGGACCACTAAAATATAAAATGAAGAGTCTTGAGCTTTTGAGCTTGAGCCAATCCTTTGTCCTTAGTATTTTGAGGGATCCACTTTCATCATCCATGCCATGCCATTCATTGAGCTTTCCTGAAATAATAGTCTTGGAATAGCATTAGCTCAATGAGCTATATGTTGTTATTAATTACCAAAACCACCTAGGGATAGTTGCACTTTCAAACACCCAGCTGGGCGAGGAGCTAAAAGATGTGCGGGCCCAGCTGTCGGACTCCGTGAAGGAGAATCGGCGGCTTCGTCGCGGCATTTATAGTAAGTGCTTGAGCGAACTTTTTGAAAATAAGAGTTCGGCGAGGAAGTCGATTTGACAGAAATATATCTGCAGGCGTGCTCACAGGTCGTCCTGCAGAGGAAATTCCTGGTTCAATGGGTGACCAACTTCCCGAGCTGGTGCAACTGCATGAACGAGTTCGGCAGGTGATGAGCGGAGTCGCCCAGGCCTTGTGGCCATCCATGTCCCTACTCGAAGGTCTTGGAGAGCTTGTGGAGAAGCTTCTGGGAGCACGGCGGCGCTTCTGGTTGTGGAAGATATCGGCCTGCCGTCAAGGTGCCAGGGGGGCCTGGGCCATGGTGAAGACATGGTATGCGAAGGCTGACCCAAACCACATGGCCGAGGTCAGACCTGTGGGGCCCGATGGGAAGGAGATCCCTGTGAGCTTAGTGTACGACCAAGTAGAGTTGGCCGCAAAGTATTCACAACGGGACTATAAACTAGATAGTTTATTAGATGGTATCGAATAGGAATACCGCCAGTCAGCTTGACTGTGTAATTTAAAATGACATATAAAATGCCTTCTAGCCGGATTGTAGATCGTTTGTCATTGCGGACCTTTTCGCTTCAACCTCGGGACCCAACAGTCCGGAGTGTGTCCGAATACCCTCACGGTTATGTAAGAAACCGGGGCATGCATGGAGACCAGGCATAGGGGTCATTAGTGCTTTATCAGACAAGTGCCCAACTAGTTATGTTATATTACATGGTTAGTAAGAAACATCTTCCAGGGAGAATAGTTCCGTTAGGGATTCCTTTCCCTGGGAGGCATGCCCTAAAGTGCATGTTCGGACTTCGAAAAAAGCAGGAAAGCATCTGGGGGCAGATAAATAAATAGGTAAGAAATCATCTTTCAATTCACCGACCGAATATTCCCTTAAGAATGCTAGCTTTCGGCTTCACCCAGTCTGAGGTACACATCCGGCTGACCCGGCAGTAACAATCGCAGAGGTGCTCCCTTTACCTCCTAGCCGAACAATCAGGAACGTAGGGGTAAGCACAGGAGCCAGCCAACCCAGCTTGGCGAAAACTTAAGTCATATCGATGCATATAATGGTGAATAAAAGGTACATGCGGAAGTGTAACACATGTATTGGGTATAAAGCCCGTATAAATAAGCTTCTGTTAAAGAAGCCCCCAGGTATAATGAGTGTGAATAGCACGTCAAGTGTGTGCGAACAATGCGCAGGCGAGCCACCGAAGGCCCGTGAGAGAAGAAGAAGAAGAAAAAGAAAAGGGGGAGGGGAAGAAAAATAAAAGACAGTTAAAGTATAAAATATAGACGGGGGAGGGAGACGAACTCAGAATTCGACGCTAGGCATAGAATCTACGGAGACGGGCTGCGTTCCATGGATTTGGCTCGAGTCGGTTGTCTGATGCGTTTCGCAGACGGTACGCTCCGCCGGTCAGGACTTGGTCGATGATGAAGGGACCTTCCTATTTGGGCTTGAGCTTGTCCTTTTTCTTGTCCGGCAGGCGTAGAACTAGTTCGCCAACATTGTAAGTTTTGGCCCGTACTTCTCTGCTTTGATATCTTCGAGCCTGCTATTGATAGAATGCGGAACGAGCTTTTGCCAAGTCAAGCTCCTCCTCTAAGGCGTCCAAACTGTCCTGCCGATCCAGCTCGGCTTCTCTTTCTTCGTACATGCGCACGCGAGGTGAGTCATGAATTATGTCGTAGGGCAAAACTGCCTCTACGCCGTATCCCATGAAAAATGGTGTGAATCCGGTAGTGCGGTTTGGCGAGGTCCGCAGCCCCCAGAGTACGGAGTCGAGATCCTCTACCCAGTGCGTGTTGGATTCCTTAAGGGACCGCACTAGTCTGGGTTTGATGCCGCTCATGATTAGACCATTTGCTCGTTCGACTTGACCGTTAGTTTGAGGGTGATAGATTGAAGCGTAGTCGAGCTTGATGCCCATGTTTTTGCACCAGAGTTTGACCTCGTCGGCCGTGAAGTTCGTGCCGTTATCAGTGATGATGCTGTGGGGGACGCCATAACGGTGTACTACCCTTGATATGAAGTCTATCACGGGTCCGGATTCGGCCGTCTTAACTGGCTTGGCCTCTATCCATTTGGTGAATTTATCCACCATGACCAATAGGTATTTTTGCTTGTGGGTTCCTCCTTTAAGCGGTCCAACCATGTCAAGCCCCCAGACCGCGAACGGCCAGGTGATGGGTATAGTTTTCAGGGCAGTGGGAGGAATGTGGCTTTGATTAGCAAAGAGCTGGCAACCGATGCATCGTTGGACTAAATCCTGAGCGTCTGCCCGGGCCGTTGGCCAATACAATCCTGTACAGAAGGCCTTGCTTACAAGGGCCCGGGCTGCGGCGTGATGCCCACCGAGTCCGGCATGAATTTCAGCCAGAAGATTTCGCCCTTCCTCTTCGGAGATACACCTTTAAAGGACTCCGGTTATGCTTTTCTTATAGAGCTCTCCCTCATGGACCTTATAGGCTTTAGATCGCCGTACTATGCAGCGGGCCTCGTTTTAGTCCTTGGGAAGTTCCTGCCTAGTTAAGTAAGCTAGGAATGGCTCAGTCCACGGGGCAATGACTGCCATTATTTCGTGGGCTGAAGGTGTTATTTCATTGGCAGAACCACCGATTGTGTCAGAATGTGCGGTGTCGGGCAGTGCTGTTGGGTCCGGATTGTTGTTTCCGGACTCCCCTTCCCATAGTATGGATGGCTTGAAAAGCCGTTCCAGGAAGATGTTGGGAGGGACGGCATCGCGCTTTGCGCCGATGCGTGCCAATACGTCCGCCGCTTCATTATTATCCCGGGCTATATGGTGAAATTCGAGCCCTTCAAACCAAGCTGACATTTTCAGAACGGCATTACAGTAAGCTGCCATTTTCGGATCCTTGGCGTCGAAGTCTCCATTTATTTGGGATATCGCGAGGTTCGAATCCCCCCGCACCTCTAGGCGTTTAATGCCCATGGAGACCGCCATCCGGAGGCCATGTAGAAGGGCCTCGTATTCGGCTGCGTTGTTGGAGTCCGTGTACATTATCTGGAGTACGTATTGGACTGTGTCTCCGGTTGGGGACATCAGGACGACGCCAGCCCCCAGGCCGGCCAACATTTTGGAGCCGTCGAAGTGCATGATCCAATTAGAATATGCGTCGTACTCTTTAGGGAGTTCGGCTTCGGTCCATTCAGCGACGAAGTCGGCCAAAACTTGCGACTTGATAGCTCACCGTGGTTTATAGGTTATGTCGAATGGTAGGAGCTTGATGGCCCATTTTGCAATCCTGCCAGTCGCGTCGCGGTTGTTTATAATGTCACTAAGAGGTACTTCGGAGGCTACTATTATCGAACAATCTTGAAAGTAGTGTTGCAGCTTTCGGGATGCCATGAACATCGCGTACGCTATCTTTTGATAATGTGGATACCGGGACTTGGATGGAGTTAGGACAATGGATACGTAGTACACTGGTTTTTGAAGAGGGAACTTGTGTTCGTCCGTTTCTCATTCAACGACGAGCACCGTGCTTACAACTTGATGTGTTGCCTCGATATATAATAACATTGGTTCGCCCAAGTTGGGCATGGCCAGGAACGGATTTGTTGCCAATATGGCCTTTATTTCTTCGAGTCCGGCCGTGGCGGCATCCGTCCACTCGAAGTGTTTGGTGCGCCGGAGGAGGCGATAAAGGGGTAATGCCTTTTGTCCTAAGCGGGAGATGAAGCGGCTTAGAGCCACCACGCATCCAGTCAATTTTTGTATTTGCTTGAGGTCTTTTGGGATATCCAATTGTGACAAAGCTCGGATCTTGGCTGGGTTTGCTTCAATTCCTATACCGGATACAATGTAGCCCAAGAGCTTTCCGGCTGGTACGCCGAAAACGCATTTTTCCGGGTTGAGCTTAATGTCATATGCTCGGAGGTTGTCAAATGTGAGCCTCAAATCGTCTACTAGAGTTTTGACGTGTTTAGACTTGATGACCACATCGTCTACGTATGCCTCCACTGTTTTGCCGATCTGGGTTGCCAGACATGTCTGAATCATGCGCTGATATGTTGCGCCGGCGTTTTTGAGCCCGAAGGGCATTGTGTTGAAGCAAAATGGTCCGTATGGAGTAATGAATGCCGTTGCGGCTTGGTATGGCTCCGCCATCTTGATTTGATGGTAGCCGGAGTATGCGTCGATGAAGCACAATGAATCGTGCCCTGCGGTAGCATCGATAATTTGATCGATGCGGGGAAGGGGGAAATGATCCTTTGGACAAGCCTTGTTAAGGTCCTTGAAATCGACACACAGGCGCCAGGATTTGTCCTTCTTTGGTACCATTACCAGATTTGCTAGCCAGTCCGGATGTTTTATGTCTCTGATGAATCCGGCTTCTAATAGTTTGGCTAGCTCCTCTCCCATTGCCTGTCTTTTGGGTTTGGAAAATCACCGAAGAGCCTGTTTGACTGGCTTGAATCCTTTTAGGATATTTAGGCTGTGCTCTGCCAACCGGCATGGGATTCCTAGCATGTCTGAAGGGTGCCAGGCAAAGATGTCCTAATTTTCCTGAAGGAATTCTCGTAGTGCGGTGTCTACATCAGGGTTTAATTGTGCCCCAATGGAGGCCGTCTTTGTAGGGTCCGTTGGATGGACTTGGAATTTGACTATTTCGTCCGCTGGCTTAAAAGAGGTGGACTTGGATCTTTTGTCAAGTATCACGTCATCCCTATTCACCATGGAGCGCAGCGCTGTGAGTTCCTCGGCCGCTAGGGCTTCAGATAGCGCCTATAGGGCTAGTGCGGCTGTCTTATTTTCGGCGCAGAGCGCTACGTCCGGATCACTAGCGAGGGTGATGATTCCATTGGGCCCGGGCATTTTGAGCTTCATGTACCCGTAATGGGGTATAGCTTGAAAAATTGTGAATGCCTCTCGTCCTAATAAAGCGTGATATCCGCTGTTGAACGGGGCCACATGGAACATGATCTCCTCGGACCTGTAGTTGTCCGGCGATCCGAATACTACATCCTGTGTTATTTTTCCTGTGCAGCATGCTTCCCGACTAGGGATTATTCCTCTGAAGGTTGTGTTGCTTCGCTCAATGCGGCTCCAGTCTACTTCCATTTTTCGAAGGGTTTCCTCGTAGATGAGGTTTAATCCGCTGCCACCATCCATGAGTACCTTAGTAAGGCGAAAGCCGTCCACTATTGGACTGAGGACCAATGCGGCTGGTGCTCGGGCTGTTCGGAATTTAGGTTCATCACTGGCGTTAAAGGTAATATCCGTGTCGCTCCATGGATTTATTGTTGCTACTTGGTAGACTTCGGCGAGGCTGCGGAGTGTTCGTTTCCGCATATTATTTGATGCGAAAGTCTCGAAGACTGTTAATACCGTATTGGTGCTGCTGGGATGGTTCCCTGGGGCTAGAAGCTCTTCGGCACTTTTGGCCACCTGCCGTAGTATCCAACATGCTCGAAGGCTATGTCTTGGAGTGGCGCCCTCTATACTATGGATTTTGCAGGGTTCGCTGAGCCATCCCTCCAGTACGGTACCATGCCCTTTAGGGGGTTTTTGCTTTTTGGTTTTTAACCCAGGTGCCTGAATATGATGCACCCTTTTTTCGGACTAGGGTTGTGTTCGGAGCCGGATTGTCCCAAAATTTGGTTTCGGTTTTCCAGGCACTCTCCATCGCACAGTACTTTCGTACTATGGACGCCAAGTCAGTGAAGCGTGTAATTTCACGACGACTTATGGCGTTCATGATTCCCTTATCCATGCAATTGTTGCAGAAGATTGAGATTGCGCTTTCTTCACGGCAGTCCTTTATCCTGTCCATTACCAGGAGGAATTTGGCCCAGTAATGATGTACTGTTTCAGCGGGTTCTTGCCAGATTCGAGATAGATCGTTTGTGGTCGGGTGGGCGGGTGGAATTAAATTCGGAACCCCGTCCAATCTAAGACTCAAGGTCCGAAAAGTTTCCGAACTTGGAAGCTTGGGTTGTTGGATGTTATCCGACAAATCTCGCCCGCTGCCTGACTTTAGGTTCAGTGCTTGGTTGATGTTCGTCCCTCCGCGGGAATCCGGCATGGAGGGGTCGGGAATTCGAACATAGATTGTCCTTAATGTAGGAGAAGAGTCGCCGTGCTGTTCCTCCACCACAGCAACATGGTGGGAAGCCTGGGGAGAGTTGATCTCTCTCAGGTCGGTTTTAAGCCCAATCTGATCGTAGTCTGTAGCGACTCCCAGGGCGGCGATGCGATCCAAGAGCTCGTTTAAGGGGGAGATCTCCATCGGATCTAGCTGCTCGGCAAATTCCGAGTCGACGTGAAGATCTCTTTTGATGACCCGAGAGGTCATCATCGGCGAGGCGGCCGAATAGGCGGTCATAAGAAAACCGCCTAGCCGGATAGTTTGGCCGATGGCCAAAGATCTTTTGGCAATGGTGCCGTCTTTAAAGACGGGACGAGGCATCCTACCTGATTGCGACGGCACAGAGGAACTCTCAATGAAAGCACCAATGTCGGTGTCAAAACCGGCAGATCTTGGGTAGGGGGTCCCGAACTGTGCGTCTAGGCGGATGGTAACAGGAGACAAGGGACACGACGTTTTTACCTAGGTTCGGGCCCTCTCGGTGGAGGTAAAACCCTACTCCTGCTTGATTAATATTGATGATATGGGTAGTACAAGAGTAGATCTACCACGAGATCAAGGAGGCTAAACCCTAGAAGCTAGCCTACGGTATGATTGTTGTTCGTCCTACGGACTAAAACCCTCCGGTTTATATAGACACCGAAGAGGGCTAGGGTTACACAGAGTCGGTTACAATGGTAAGATATCTACATATCCGTATTGCCAATCTTGCCTTCCACGCCAAGGAAAGTCCCATCCGGACACGGGACGAAGTCTTCAATCTTGTATCTTCATAGTCTTGGAGTTCGGCCAATGATGATAGTTCGGCTACCCGGACACCCCCTAGTCCAGGACTCCCTCAGGTGGTCTCAAATAATCAAGGCTCGTCCATCTTGGAGAATAGGACAGAAGGTTATGCTCATGCTTTTCCATGGATCCAAAGCGAATATCATGTTTATTGACCACATTACAAGATGAAGCAGCTTTCAGAAGGTTGTGGATGCGCGGGGTGGCGCCTGGACCTTATCCTGGGGCTTGGTGGCCTCACCCTTGGTTAGCTGTAGGCAAAGTAGCACTATTTGAGGCGTGCTTTGTATGGTTGAACCTGTATAAGTACTCATACTTGAAAGTGCTAGTTATTGACTAGAGGGGGGGTGAATAGGCGATTTTTATGAAAGTCTTCAAAACATGGAAGTTTCGAAGACAAACAATAGAAACGACCTAATTAATATGCAGCAGAAGATAAACTACAACAAGCAAACCATAGTCAAGTATGCAATAATGTGAAAGTACAAAGACTAATAGCAGCTTGGTAGTAAGGATCAGGATGGAAGATAGTGTGAAGCCAATCAATGATAGTAGTCAAGCAATGAAGTCAAACAGGTACGACAAATAGGCAATGACTTCACGAAGACAAACTCTAAGTAAAGGGAGGGAGAGGATAGAACCAGTCACTTGTTGAAGACACGGGATTTGTTGGACCAGTTCCAGTTGCTGTGACAACTGTACGTCTGGTTAGGGAGGATGAGATTCAACTCAGAAGACCGCGGCTTCAGCTTATTCCCCTTGAGCTAAGGACACACAGTCCTCGCCCAATCACTCTGGTAAGTCTTCAAGGTAGACTTCTGAACCTTCACAGACTTCATTCACTGGCAATCCACAATGACTCTTGGATGCTCAAAACGTGACGCCTAATCGGCTGGAGGATTCACAGTCCTCAAGTGTAATAAGTCTTCAGGTCACACAAACAGAAAGACTTCAGTGATGCCTAACACTCTTTGGCTCTGGGTGTTTGGGCTTTGTCCTCGCAAGGATTTCTCTCTCTCAAAGGCTTCAAGGTGGGTTGCTCTCAAACGACAAAAGCCGTGTGCTAACTCTGAGCAGCCACCAATTTATGGTGTAGGGGTGGGCTATTTATAGCCACTAGGAAACCTGACCTGATATGTCCGAAATGACCCTGGGTTACTAAGGAACTGACACGTGTTCCAACGGTCAGATTTCAAACACACACGGCAACTTTACTTGGGCTACAAGCAAAGCTGACTCATCCAGCTCTGGATAAGATTTGCTCTCATTGTCTTCGCTCGAAGACATAGGATTTGGGTTGAGCATCACTTAAGTCATTCTGACTTTGTTCACTTGGACCCCACTTAACAGTATGGTGGTTCCTATGACTCAACAAAGAAGAAAAAGGAAACAACGATACGACACAGTCTTCGCGCTCCATAGTCTTCACTCAATGTCTTCTCATGTCATAGTCTTCAATGTGAATATCTTCACATACCACCATTGTCGTCAATGTCTTCATACATTTTTAGGGGTCATCTCCGGTAGGTAAACCAAATCAATGAGGGACACTACCTGCGTTATCCTGCAATTCTCACAAACACATTAGTCCCTCAACCAAATTTGTTGTCAATACTCCAAAACCAACTAGGGGTGGCACTAGATGCACTTACAATCTCCCCCTTTTTGGTGATTGATGACAAACTGGTTGAAGTTTTCAACGGGGATAAAGTATGTGAAATTGTAAAGGATAGGGGATTGTCTTCATAAGTGGCAAAGGCTCCCCCTGAAGATGTGCATATAAGTAATTTGCTTTTGGAATGCAAATGCACATGGCAAGTTGTACTTGTGGAGATCCTCTTCAACTTATGAAGATAATTCATCACGCATGAAATGATATAACTAATAAAATGACATGCATAATGAGAAATGGACGTCTGTAGAATGATCTAAGTGCGGAAGTTATCATCGCACATGCGGAATTTATCATCGCATCACAGAAAAGCAAATAAGTAGCAGACGACCAACGAGTTTAAGTGTTACAACTCAAAGAAACAAATGTATTAAAAGCGAGAGTTGTAAACACTAGGAAAAATATAAAGCAACCGCCCATATGAACCCGCTTGAAGACTATCAAACTCATATGCTTCTCCCCCTTTTGTCAGTAAGGACCAAAAAGGTTTGAAGACATAGAGCATCTACTTGTTCCCATGAGGAGTAGGTGAAGCAGCAGGGTTTTCGTTGTTGTTTGGTGGCACAGACGAACTTGGTGTAGTGTTGATGCGTGCAGAAGTAGGGGGCGGTGAAGTACCATCGTCTTCATCATCGATCACTTTGGCATGCATAGTTGCCGCGGAGGAAGAATAGTCAGAGTCTTCAAGGGATGGAGTTCGACGTAGGACAGCATTCCGTGGAGGAGTGGAGTCAAACTTGAATCTCTCAGTGAAGCCATCGTCTTGAAGATCTGCTTCAGCACTGAGCAGTGTCAAACTCTTCCATGATCGCCGACAGGTCTCGTGAGTGATAAAAGCATTCTTGGTGGCAAGATTTCGAATGCGATTGACGTCCACCAAGAGGCTTTGCATCTGTCGCTTGAGCCAAAAGTGATGCTTATCTTGTTTCTGATGCAGTGCCACAAGAAGTTCTCGGTCATTTAGGACACGAGAGCGCTTCTTAGGCCTTTGGGCAATTGTGCTCTCAGTAGCTTCAGTTTGCGCATGATGAGGCAGACGAGTGTTCCCAGCCATTGGATAGGCACGAGTTACTTCTTGGACTCCTTCCATGTGTTGAGCAAAGCTTTGGTGATCAGCATTTTGAAGACAAAGAGGCTTCTTGGCAGGCACAGGGTATATGGCTTCAACTGACATATCAACCTCTGTTAGAAAGATCAGATGATTGTGAGCAGAGGGCTGATAGTTGATAGCAGAGTGTAGCTTGATGAGGCACATGACCCATGGAGCATAGAATTTCAGGCCAAAAAGGTCAGATCCAGATGCACCCAGTTGCCGGATGAAGAATTCTTGTGTATTGAAGTTGATGCCATTGAGGATGTAAAAGACCAACGTCTTCATGGCTCCTTCAAGTTTTGCAGCTGATGAATGCCCTTTGATAGGCCATAGAGTTCGCCTAATGATGTGATATATTGTGCGAGGCAGATACTCAAGGTCATCAACAAAGAACTCCTTTGGGTATTCAGCGTCAGGTGGCAGAGGCTTCATCATGCTCAACATCTGGCTCATGTTAGGCTCTGGCTTATGGAAGATGCTCTCCAGTGCATTGCGGTGGAGTTGACAATCAGGTTCGAATAGCTCTCCGGGAGTGGGTAGGCCTGTAAGCTCAATGATGTCAAGAGCTTTGGCTTCATGATGAACATTTCCTATCATCCACTTGAGAACCCATGTCTTTGTATCCCTATTGTAGCCGCGACTGTGGAGGGCAGCATAGAATTGAAGCAAAAGTTCCTCATTCCAATGTTCTTTGTCTGTCACAAAGTTGAGCAGACCTGCATGACAAAAGCAGTCAAGTGCTTCTTCTAAGCATGGTAGTCCAGCAATGGCTTCAGTGTCGAGGCGCATATGAGGGAAAATGCGCCCTTGATCATACAGAACGCAGGAGTAATAGCTTCGTTGCTGATAGCTCCAGAAACGATCAGATGATATTCTTGGCCTTGAGTAGGGGTTCTTTGCGCTGTCAAAGAAGGTGTTGTGGGCTTTGAAGCCATTTGCATTGAAGGACCCTGTAGAAGTGGTAGTACCTGGGAACCTTGGCAGTCTTGGCTTTGGTTTCTGGACCAGAGGCCTATGCTCAACATGATAATCAAACTAAGGACCAGAGGCATTAGGCGGAGGGACCAGAACTGGCCATTTGACAGTGATTAGCTGGCCATAGTTGTATGCTTGCTCAATTGTACGGGGCCTTGGTGGCAGAACAGGAGCAGTGGCAACAATAGAGGCGTCAGGCTGCACAACAGATGCTTCACGAGCAGTTGCATCAGTTGCTTCTGGCACATTGGTTGGTGCAGGCTCCACACTTGCTTCAGCCATGACTACGTCATTGGCTTCATTTGTGTTGGTGGTGGCAGCCTCAGGATTTTCAACCTCCACTTGATGAGCTGGAGGGTCGGGCACTGGCATGTTCACTTCAGGAACAACTTCTGCAGTAATGGGGGGAGTAGGGACATGTTCTTCTTCTTGGTTGTCATCGGCTGATGCAGCCGGATTGTCTTCAGCAGCTTTGGCTCCAGACACGGAGGCATTCACAGTCAGAGTGGCTTCTGGAAACACTTGACGTGCAACAGGTTGGTGGTGCATTTCTCCTTCTGGAACGCTCGAAAGAGGGACTTGAGGCCTTGGTCCTTTGCGAAGCCTGCGTAATGCTGGCGACGCCTTTGGACATGGAGTTGGCTGGGCCTCAAAGTCTTCCTCTTCTTCTTGCACAGGTGGTGTGACTTGTTGTTGTTGGGGAGTACTCGGGGAGTCTTGTTGTTGTGGGTGATCAGCCCATGATGCATCCTGAGCAATTGGCGTCAGAGGACGACCAATGCTGATGAGTTAGCTGTTCGTGAGAACAGGCGATGATACCAAGTTGTGTTCGATGTGAGGAAGAACTTCATCATCTTCAACATTGTCATTGTGACCAATGTCTTCAGCAGCGGTGGGGTCAACTGCTGGAATGTCTTTAGCTTCATGAGCCTCTGTGGAAGCCGGCTCATGAACTATCATCCGTCGTTCTTGGTGTTCAGATGCAGGGAGAACCATTGAGATAGGTTCAACAACTAAGGGCTCCATGGGAGCAGCCCAATTCTTCTTAGTTTTGCGCTTCTTCTTGGAGGGAGCAACATCAGAGGCTTCAGGATTTTTCCTTTTTCTGGCTTCAGCCTCGGCAGCCCTCGTCTTCTTCAGTTCTGAAGTGGTTGACATGACCTTTGGCTTCGAGCCAGTCATGCTGCTTGGGAAGACTATACGAGGTTCTTCCTGCCTTGAAGGTGCAGATTGGTTAGTTGATAGCTTCTTCTTCTTTACGGCCATTCTGGGGTCAATGCCAGGACGACCAAGAGCCTTGCGCTTCTCAGCCTCATTGTAGGCTAGCACACACTTGTCAGCCAGACTTTTCATGCGCTCACGAGAGCCTTTAGCTTCTTCGTGCTTCTTGTGAAAGGCTTCTTTGAGCTCGTGCAGCATGATTTTGAAGTTTTTGACATCTTGCACGCTGAGCTTTGCCACATGCTTCTTGAACTGAGCTTTCTCATAGTCGATCTTGTGCTTCAGTTCAACGATGCACTGAGCAAGAGCTAGCTCAGAAGCAATGGTGCCATTGAAGGAGACGCTGAGGCCAATGGGAAGTTGCAGATCTTCAAAGCTGAGATTTGGGGTGTCAAACCACTCATTAATGAAGTTATGGATGATTGCCACATCGAAGAGAGGCAAATCATTGAAGATCTCTGCTTCTTCCTTGCTCTTGATCAGTTGCTCAAGAGCATCATCTGCAAGATCTTCATCGCTGGACAGATCAATGTGCTCTTCTCACAGAATGGCAACAGGAGTCAATGTATGACCAGTATGCTTGATGATTTTCTTTTTCTTCTCCGTCTTCTTAGAGATACGTGATAGATCTTCAGACTGCACACTGTCTTCAGGAGGTGCAGTGGCCAGTGGCTTCGCACGTGAAGCTTTTGGTGGAGCAGCTGATGTTGAAGCCTTAGTCTTCTTTAGCTTCTGCGGCTTTGGAGTAGGAGCTGGAGCTTCATCAGTGTCAGCATCATTATCAGAATGATCCACTTTGGCACCTTGGACCAAAATGTAAGTGATGAGGCCATCAAGGTTGCAGAAAGGACCGATGACATTGGGTTCTGCATCACGTGAGCCGTCAGCACCGGGAGCAGAGGGACAAGGGTTGAAGTCTAATCCCAATGACTTCTTGTTTTCCTTGGCTGATGCTTTGCGTGCCGGAAGTTGCGCTTGAAGATATTATCATCACGACACCAGAGCAATGACGATGGGTCGGCATTTTCAGGCTGAGGGCCACGGACCATACAAGGATAAAAACCTGTGCAATAGCTTCAGCTCTGTTCTTGGGTGGAAGGCTTCGATAGAGAATATCACCCCAAGGACTTTTGATAGCATTCTTCTCAGCGTATTCCTGGGTCACGAACTTGTATTTGAACCATTGTTCAGACCAATATCGTTGAATCCATTGGATTCGTGTCTTGGGCTGATTATAATCCTCTTCAGGATCTGTCTTGTAAAGCTCTGCGAGGTCATCAGGCAAATCTTTTGATGTTCTCCCACGACGCTGTCTGGCACCCTTCCTTACTGATTTCTCTGCAGCCATGAACTTTAAACTGAATGGCTTCAACACGTTCAAAGGCTTCAAAGGCTTTCGCTTGCTGGACAAACAGGAACTGGCTTCGGGAGATTTAATGTGATGCTGTAAGAATTCTGCAAACGAATCCAGACTATGAGAACCAAGGGATTCTCCCACGGACATGTACCTGTGACAGCATTAGAGATGCTAGGGAAGGGGAAGAGGTCATATGCATTCTCAGAAGATTTTGAAGATAAATCAGTTTGAAGACATTGACCTCATGATGCGAAGACATTCACTTATATGTTGAGAGTTGGTTCCAGATTTGTACGAATCCGTGAATAAGTACAAGTGAGGAATCAAACTAGATATGAAGTTTAAGTGAATATACTAGGAGTATGAGATGCAGACAGAATAGACCTAACATTGTATAGGCAGAAACCAATTTTGGTAAATAGGATGAATCTTTGAGGATCAAAAAGATGGTAAAAATAGAGTTATATTTACCACACGAAGAACTGCTAGATGGGATGAATACGAGACCGAGCAGTTCAATCCACCGTGCCCTAACTTGGCGACGGAGGACACCTACGACGGCGGCGGAGAGGACGATGTCCGCGGCCGGCGTGAGGACGGCGTCGAAGAAGTCGCGGCAGCTAAGCGCTTCGTCGTCGGCGTCGTCGAGAGCTAGCGGTGGCGCTAGGGTTTTAACGAGGTGGATAGGTGGAAGAAGGTTTTGTTTACCGCAGGGGACATGTATTTATAAGGAAGTGTGCGGCATAGTGCAATTACGCAGGTGCCCCTAACGGTTCACATCTGAGGGGCACGTGGCAAGCATGCAACATACTCAGAGTTGTCCCACGTTCCCACGCCCGCCAGGTTTGTCGGATGGTTGTTCCGGCTTCTCCAGATTTCAAACAATAAGGATGAATCATTTAAAACAAACTTAATGTTTGTCTCTGTGTCTTCTGCTGACAAGGACACAGAGAAGACATTCGACAGTTTCAATAGAATGCATATGATTTGGACAGATAGAGTTTGAGATAGAAAGCATAGAGAGATTAGGGTCCGATCACATTCACTTAGTTCAAAAGATTCAACTAGGAAGACATAGCTATAAGTGAATGCTGTAGAGGACAGAACACTAGTATACATGTCAGAGAGCAATCAAATCAATATAGTGAAGAAAATCATGAAGATAAGTTGAAATTGAAGACAAACCGATTGCGAAGACATTGCAAAAATAACGCCATGAGTGAAACACTTCAAACAGAGAAATTTGGTGGTGGTGTTACCCACCGTATAGGAAGTATTAGCCCTAGACACGGCGCACAATTATCGTGGCGCTCCGAAGTGAAATTCCATGTTAATGTATTCACACTCAGAATGTAAGTCTTCATTGATTGAAGATATACTTTACTTCGTGTGTTGCACATCTAAGTCATCAACATGCATAAGTGTTAGGATGTGTGCCTGATCACAGGACATTTGAGGATTCCAAGATATTTAGCTCACACCGTAACTTGCAAAACCTTTTCTCATCCAAGGGCTTTGTGAAGATATCTGCCAGTTGCTCTTCAGTGTTGACGTGAATGATGTCAATATCTTTCTTCATGACATGATCTCTGAGAAAGTGATGACGAATTTCAATGTGCTTTGTCTTCGAGTGCTGGACTGGATTGTTGGCAATCTTGATGGCGCTTTCGTTGTCGCAGAAGAGAGGCACTTGTTTCAGATTGATGCCATAGTCCTTGAGAGTTTGCTTCATCCATAGAAGCTGAGCGCAGCAAGATCCAGCAGCAATGTATTAGGATTCAGCAGTTGAGAGTGATACACAGTTCTGCTTCTTTGAAGACCAACAGACAAGTGATCATCCCAGAAAGTGACATGTGCCTGATGTAGACTTGCGATCCACCTTGTCACCAGCATAATCAGCATCCGAGAATCCAACCAGATCAAATTTTGACCCCTTTGGATACCATAATCCGAGTGTTGGGGTGTTAGCCAAATATCGAAGAATTCGCTTCACAGCTAAGTGATGCGATTCGTTTGGTGCCGCTTGGAATCGATCACACATGCAAACACTAAGCATGATATCTGGCCTAGATGCACATAGGTAAAGTAAGGAACCAATCATGGAGCGGTATACCTTTTGATCAAACTCTTTACCATTGTCGTCGGGGCCTAGATGGTGTTTGGCTGGCATTGGCGTCGTGTAACCTTTGCAATCTTCCATTCCAAACTTCTTCAGACAATCTTTGAGGTATTTTTCTTGAGATATGAAGATGCCATTCCTTTGCTGACGAATTTGAAGACCAAGGAAGAACTTCAGCTCACCCATCATGGACATCTCATATTGCTCTTGCATCATGTATCCAAACTCATCACTATACTTCTGGTTGGTGCAGCCGAAGATAATGTCATCCACATATATTTGGCACACAAATAGTTCACCATCATATGTCTTTGTGAAGAGCCTGGGATCGAGGGATCCAGGTTTGAAGCCTTTGCTCTTCCGGAAGTCTTTGATCGTATCATACCAAGCGCGAGGAGCTTGTTTGAGGCCATACAGTGCTTTGTTTAGCTTGTACACCATATCAGGATGTTTTGGATCTTCAAAGCCAGGTGGTTGAGCAACGTATACTTCTTCTTCAATCTTGCCGTTGAGAAATGCACTCTTCACATCCATTTGATATAGCAAGATGTTGTGGTGGTTAGCATAGGCTAGCAATATGCGAATAGCTTCAAGCCTAGCCACAGGAGCAAATGTTTCATCGAAGTCAATTCCTTCAACTTGAGTATATCCTTGAGCCACAAGACATGCTTTGTTTCTGACGACTTGACCATGCTCATCTTGCTTGTTTTGATATATCCATTTTGTGCCAATAATGTTATGCTTGTGAGGGTCAGGACGCTTGACAAGTTCCCAAACATTGTTCAGCTTGAACTGTTGAAGTTCTTCTTGCATAGCTTGTATCCATTCAGGTTCCATAAAGGCTTCAGCAACTTTCTTGGGTTCTTATATTGACACAAACAAAAAGTGCCCACAGAAATTTGCTAACTGTGTTGCTCTTGAGCGAGTAAGTGGACCAAGTGCATTGATGCTATCAATTATCTTCTCAATTTGTACTTCATTTGCAACTCGAGGATGAACTGGACGAAGACCTTGCTCTTGTTGATCATTGTCATCATTGGGAGGATTGTCTTCAGTCTGAGCATTGTCTTCAGGTTGGTTAGGTGCAGAAATGATAAGTTCCTCTTCAGGCTGTGCTTCAGAAGGCATGATTTCACTAGTTCCCATCAGGTTGATAGATTCGCTGGGCGGAGCTTCGTCTAGTGTACTTGGCAGGAGCTCTCTTTGTGAACCATTGGTTTCATCAAATCGCACATCCACTGTTTTGACGATTTTTTAGAGATAGAGGTTGAAGACTCTGTAAGAGTGCGAGTCCTTTCCATAACCGAGCATGAAGCCTTCGTGAGCTTTAGGTGCAAATTTTGACTTGTGATGGGGATCCTTGATCCAGCACCTAGCTCCAAATACTCTGAAGTAGCTGACATTTGGCTTCCTGCCAGTAAGGAGCTCATATGATGTTTTGTTCAGAAGCTTATGGATGTAAACATGGTTGATGATGTGACATGTTGTATCAATAGCTTCAGGCCAGAACTTCCTTGGTGTCTTGTACTCGTCGAGCATTGTTCAAGCCATCTCAATGAGGGTTCTGTTCTTGCGCTCTACGATGCCATTTTGCTGAGGTGTGTATGGAGCAGAGAACTCATGAGTGATTCCCATTGTATCCAGATAAAGATCAAGTCCGGTGTTCTTAAACTCAGTGCCGTTGTCACTTCTGCTATGCTTGACCTTGACGACATAATTGTTCATGGCTCGGTTGGCGAAGCGTCTGAAGACATCTTGCACTTCAGTCTTGTAGAGAATTATGTGCACCCATGTATATCTTGAGTAGTCATCAACAATGACGAAGCCATAGAGACATGCAGTTGTTGTGAGGGTGGAGTAGTGAGTAGGGCCAAATAAGTCCATGTGTAACAGCTCGAAGGGTTGAGATGTCGTCATGATTGTCTTCGAGGGATGCTTGGCCCTAGTCATCTTTCCAGCTTCGCAGGCACCACACAAATGATCCTTCTTGAACTTGACACCCTCGATGCCTATGACATGCTTCTTCTTGGCGAGTGTGTGCAAGTTCCTCATGCCAGCATGCCCCAACCTCCGATGCCAGAGCCAGCATTCTGAAGCTTTTGCAAGAAGACATACGGCAAGCTGTGGACCTGCTGAGAAATCTACCATGTATAGATCATATTTCCGATACCCTTCAAAGGCTAGAGACTTGTCAGATTCCATTAGTACAAGGCAACGATATTTTCCGAAAAGCACAATCATGTTCAAGTCACAAAGCATCGAGACAGACATTAAGTTGAAACCAAGGGATTCAATAAGCATCACTTTGTCCATGTGTTGATCCTTTGAGATTGCAACTCTACCTAGACCCAATACCTTGCTTTTACCAGTGTCAGCAAATGTGATGTGACTCTTGTCTGATGGACGTAAGGTTGAGTCCATGAGAAGACTTCGATCACCAGTCATATGATTAGTGCATCCGCTATCCATAATCCATTCTGAAGCATGAGGTGTCATACCCTACAGTGCAGTTAGGAGGATAGGCTTCACAAAGAGTGTTGTGAAGCATAAGCATTTGACGCACACAAGGATTATCACAGCTTAGATCAAGGTTAGGACAC
The DNA here is from genome assembly GCF_018294505.1 of Triticum aestivum. Taxonomy (NCBI): domain Eukaryota; kingdom Viridiplantae; phylum Streptophyta; class Magnoliopsida; order Poales; family Poaceae; genus Triticum; species Triticum aestivum. The sequence continues at coordinate 124,035,235 of NC_057807.1, read as the reverse complement.
ATAGTATGACTGGTAAGCGATTCAGATGTGAAATACATAGTAAGACCATTTTATCATGCGTCCCTTAATGTGTTTTAGGTCCCCAGCAATAGCATCAGACGTCTTTGATTACAGGTTGGAGACCTTATTCTGTAAAAGAAAGTTAATTCTTCTTCACCACCCACATCTTCAGGGGTGGCTTAGAAGCAATGAGTCTAAGTGCAGCATCTGAGAATTTTGGCCTTGAAGCCCTAGCAAATAGCCTTGCAGGAGAAGCATGATACTCATATGAATAAGCAGAAAAGTTCTTAGTTCTATGAACATAGCGGTTTGAATACACACGCTCATATTCATAAGTTTGAGTACGGTTTCCCTGCAAAACATTGGCGTTAGGGTGACTCAGGTGAGTCCTGTATCTGTATGAAGCCTTTGGGCCATATGAAGCCATAGGTCTGGGGTTTGTCTTCTTCCTTGGTGGTGTCATGATGACATTCACAGGAAGATTCTCAATGCACTACTTAGGTACCCAGATCTTCTTCCTAGGTGGTCCATTCCTACAGTTAGTACCAATATACCTGGCAAACACTTCACCATTCTGATTCTTTAACAGCTTATAGTTTGCATCAAGGGATTCATCAATGATAATGGGATTAGCACAGGTAAAGCCAGATAAGGTGGATGGATCCACTGAAGGTCCCTTTGCAGCAACCCATGTGGTTTTGTGATACTTCTCAGGCTTCCAGTAGGAACCATCAACATTCATTTTCCTCTCGAACCCAACACCCTCTTTCCTAGGGTTTTGGTTCAGAATCTGCTTTTTGAGGACATCGCAAAGTGTCTGATGTCCTTTCAGACTTTTATACATTCCTGTTTCAAGCAATGTCTTCAATCTAGCATTTTCATCAGCAATGGTAGTGGTATCCTCCGTAGAGGGGTTAGTTACCACATTAGTAGTTGAAGACAATGCAACAGTAGCAGCAGTGGAACATTCAGCAACAGAGGTAGCGTTATCACGCTCAATGCATTTTAGACATGGTGGTTCAAATCCATCCTGAGCGGGACTGATCTGTTGAGCAAGTAATGAATCGTGCTCCTTCTGAAGATCTTCATAATCCACTCTTATCTTTTCAAGATCTTGCTTTCTTTGAAGACATTCAGAAGAAAGCTTCTCGTGATCAGACAAGAGAGCATTATGTTGATCTTGAAGGGCGTCAAACTTGGAATGAAGTCTCTAAAGACTCTCAGCCAATGCTTTTGACTGACCCTTTCTTCACCCAACATATCATCACTCTTACTAAGCATGTTTTGAACCTTTTCCAAGGCTCTTTGTTGTTTAGTGGCAAGGGAAGCAAGTTTGACATAGCTGGGGCAAAATTCATCACCTGATTCATCATCACTAGTTTCAGAGAGGTAGCATTCAGTTACCTTAGCACCCCCTGCCATGAGGCATGGTGAAGATGATGGCGATTCAGGTGCAAAGGTCATCTCTTTAAGAGACTCCTTGTAGTCCTCAAACCAAGGATCATGACGAGTGCGATGACCTTCATAGACCTCAGAAAGCCGGTCCCAGATTAGCTTCGCGTGATTGAGGTGCATGACGTTCCTGAACTGATTTCGGGATAGACAGGAGCAGATGACATCCTTCGCCGTGAGGTTCAGTAGAGTGTACTTGCGAATGTCATCAGCCTCCGCCATCTTGCATAGATCGGTAAGACCAATCTCAGTGACGGTCCACAGTTCGCTGTCCATAGCCATGAGTCGCTTCTTCATCATGGCCTTCCACCGAGGATACTCATGACCGTCAAAGGTGGGGCAAGATATGTCCTCAATCCTGCAGTCGACATAGCTAAAACTCTAGGTGGTTAGACCGAATCACACAGAACAAGGGAGTACCTTGCTCTGATACCAATTGAAAGTG
>NC_057807.1:123937636-124033042 GCF_018294505.1 Triticum aestivum | reverse complement strand
AAAACATGGAAGTTTCGTAGACAAACAATAGAAATGACCTAATTAATATGCAGCGGAAGATAAACTACAACAAGCAAACCATAGTCAAGTATGCAATAATGTGAAAGTACAAAGACTAATAACAGCTTGGTAGTAAGGATCAGGATGGAAGATAGTATGAAGCCAATCAACAATAGTAGTCAAGCAATGAAGTCAAACAGGTATGACAAATAGACAATGACTTCACGAAGATAAACTCTAAGTAAAGGGAGGGAGAGGATAGAACCAGTCACTTGTTGAAGAACGGGATTTGTTGGACCAGTTCCAGTTGCTGTGACAACTGTACGTCTGGTTAGGGAGGCTGAGATTCAACTCAGAAGACCGCGTCTTCACCTTATTCCCCTTGAGCTAAGGACACACAGTCCTCGCCCAATCACTCTGGTAAGTCTTCAAGGTAGACTTCCGAACCTTCACAGACTTCGTTCACCGGCAATCCACAATGACTCTTGGATGCTCAGAACGCGACGCCAAACCGGCTGGAGGATTCACAGTCCTCAAGTGTAATAAGTCTTCAGGTCACACAGACAGAAAGGCTTCAGTGATGCCTAACACTCTTTGGCTCTGGGTGTTTGGGCTTTGTCCTCGCAAGGATTTCTCTCTCTCAAAGGCTTCGAGGTGGGTTGCTCTCAAACGACAAAAGCCGTGTACTAACTCTGAGCAGCCACCAATTTATGGTGTAGGGGGTGGGCTATTTATAGCCACTAGGCAACCTGACCTGATATGTCCGAAATGACCCTTGGTCACTAAGGAACTGACACGTGTTCCAACGGTCAGATTTCAAACACACACGTCAACTTTACTTGGGCTACAAGCAAAGCTGACTCATCAAACACACACGACAACTTTACTTTGCTCTCATTGTCTTCGCTCGAAGACATAGGATTTGGGTTGAGCATCACTTCAGTCATTCTGACTTTGTTCACTTGCAACCCACTTAATAGTACGGTGGTTCCTATGACTCAACAAAGAAGAAAAAGGAAACAACGATACGACACAATCTTCGCGCTCCATAGTCTTCACTCAATGTCTTCTCATGTCATAGTCTTCAATGTGAATATCTTCACATACCACCATTGTCGTCAATGTCTTCATACATTTTTAGGGGTCATCTCTGGTAGGTAAACCGAATCAATGAGGGACACTACCTACGTTATCCTGCAATTCTGACAAACGCATTAGTCCCTCAACCAAATTTGTCGTCAATACTCCAAAACCAACTAGGGGTGGCACTAGATGCACTTACAATACTGCTTTCAGCTATGGTTGCGAAGTGCCCCTGCTGGTTTCAGTTAAGCTTGTTAAGTACTCCTGCTGCTTATACAGTCTGTCGTGTTTCTTCAGTCTCGTCTTTCTCTAGCCGCCAAAACCAAACCAGTGCCGACGGGGCCGCCTGCTTCTGCCTCCCATGGCTGGCTTCACCTCAGCGCACACATCGCTGCCCCACCGTCTCCTAAATCGTTAACGCCAACGTCCGAGGCCTTGTCATCGTCCTCCGCGCGCTTCGATGCGCTCACCGCAGCGCCGCCCTCTTGCATTGTGAACATGATCAACAAACAAGAGGAATCGGGAGAGGACTATACATGGAGAGGATGACAGTAGGGGCCCACCATTTCCATGGCCGTACGCAAGGAAGTTCCTCATTTTTTGTTATATATACTCCAGTGTCAGCGTATAGAAAAAGAAAATGCTTCCTCCTAGTGGTTTCCTAACATCTGGGACCCATGACATTGTTAGCATATATAGTCAATAGACAAGATAACTGCACAAGATTGGCTGACAACTGGGACGTAGTTGCTCGAGTAGTATTTGTTTTTCTTATTGTTGAGACGGAGCAGGGTTTCAACTGGGCTATGGCCCGTCTAGCCCATGCTTATATTTTACGTTCACCACATGACCAACCCAGCTATTTTTTATTTGTGAAAATGAGCCCAGTTTATTTTTTCTGAAGAATACCCAATCGAGGCCTACTTATTTTTCTATGCCCTAATGGGCTGCAGGTCTTTCAAGACGGCTGCAAAACTTGAAAGTACTATGAAATGGGCTCTAAATATAAAAAACTGACGACAAAGTGGCAATTACTTTATAATTTCTGTTTTTTCACATTTTCAGATTCCAATTTCAGTGGGCTTTAACCTAATTTAAATATATCTTCAAAGTATTTTAAATCTGCCTTGACATTTCGATATCAAAAATAGTTTGGACTGCACCGAAATATGCGAAATTTCATTTACATTTTTAACCCTGACCCTGGACAAACAAAAAAACGGACTGCAATAAATTGCATAAGAAGTTGCAATGAGTTGTAAATTATTAAAAAATAGGTAATGGTCTGAGTTGTGGGCCTACTAAGTTGATGCGTATGAAAGATTTTTTTTACTTATTAGTACATCAACAAACAATTCTAGCAGACGTAACTATTGGATGTCAATCCAACGGCCGTCGTGTTTCTTCAATCTCTGATCTTCTTGCTCCAGTCGCCAAATCCAGCGCCAGCATGACCGCCTGCTCCCGCCTCCCGTGGCCGGCTATGCTGCCACGCAGGCCTCACCGCCCCCTACAACTCCCACCGCTGGCCAGGCCATCCCTCTGCTCACCCACATCCCTCCACTAATGTGGCTTCGCCGCCTCTGGGTCATTCCCTTCCTGGTCTCGCCTCGTCCATCGCACTGGTGTTCTCGGCACGGCGTAGTCAACATTGTCAACAAACAACAACATCAGAACAGGGATGTACATGGAAAGGCTGACAGTTAGGACTCACATGGTCCATGGCCGCACGCAAGCAAGTATGTCGCGACCGGTTTTCCAATAAAAATATTTATTGAGAAACCAATCTTTTGAGTCCAGTATGAGAGAAATCCTCCTCACTGGTAGACAATTTCTTGATACAATAAGCTAGTAGCATAAAATATATTACAGGGTCGAACTGCGGTTGCTCAACCAAATTATTATAAGCACGCCAATAATTATACATAATGGCGGACATGACACAGTGGTGTGGAGACATACTACTTACTCGAGGATAGGGTGGTGTTGGAAAAACACAGCGGGGAGAGAAATACAAGACTCTAAGTCTATCATCTCATCGAGCGTCGAGGTGAGGCTCGATGAATTTATTTGGTAGCGGAAGCGGATATAAAACAGTGACCAAATCCAGGGTCGCACGAGACTGACTGGGACTCCTCTAAGTGTCGGAATCGCTATCGAACTCTTCATCCATGAAATCGCCTTCGTCAGCATCTGGCCAAATCAACAAGCCAGTGAGTACTTTGAAATTACTCGCAAGATAGTTCGGACGTAAGATATAACAAATGCATGCATGGATGCGTCATGAATAAATTCACCAATGTACATTCAAAATTATCATAGCAAGGTAAGTAAAAGGGAAACGGCGGTAGTCCGCCAGAAATCCCAACAGAACATAAATAATTTCTGATCGGGTGTCTGAAGCGATGCCTCGAAAGGTGAACAAATAAATATAAAGAAAAAGATACCACAGTCGGGCGTCTTAGCGACACCACATAAAGGGCTTAAAAAGAAATACCTCAGTCGGACGTTGGGGCGACATCACAGAAAGGGCTTGAAAAGAAATGCCACAGTCGGATGTCGGGGCGACATCACAGAAAGGGCTTGACAAGAAATGCCACAGTCGGACGTCGGGGCGACATCACAGAAAGGGCTTGAAAAGAAATGCCACAGTCAGACATCGAAGCGACATCACAGAAAGGGCTTGAAAAGAAATGCCACAGTCGGACGTCGGGGCGACATCACAGAAGGGGCTTGAAAAGAAATGCCACAGTCGGACGTCGGGGCGACATCACAGAAAGGGCTTGAAAAGAAAATGCCACAGTCGGACGTCGGGGCGACATCACAGAAAGGGCTTTTATGGACAGATAAATAATAATCATAATAAACTTTTAATTCATAAGAATAAATGGGTTAGTCCATCCACAGGAATATCATTTAACCGGAATTAGCACTCATGCAAAATACCGGAGTCTCTGTCATCAACACTGTCATTGTTAGGACAAGATAATACGAATTTGGACATGGAATAGATGATTTGGAGGGATATATGACTCTGCAGAGTTTGTACAAAATTATTCCCACAGCCAACGGATTTCCGTAGTCACGAAGGACTAGTTCCGTTTACGGTATTTCGGAAGAAAACACAGCTAACCAGTACACACCCATCATACCTCTCGATGCTAGGAATCACCCTAGACATCGTCCAAGAAAAACTTTTGAGACGGGGAGATCACAATCTCGAATAGCATGGGATCAAATTTATATACGCGCGCTCTAAGGGGTGCCCCCCCTCTCGGTCCCAACCGGAAACACCCATGCCCCCTGACCGGATGACTGGCTTTAATCCAAGGCCATGGAACCATCATCACGGCCTCTCCTTTTGGTGTGTACCAGAAAAGCGGTTTGCAACTTACTAAACCATATTCCTTGCGGAAAACATGTGGTAGTACAGGGAAGGAGATGAAAGGAACTGGACCGATACGGTTTGACACTGAAGTCACATAGTCCGGCATGAGACTGGCATGCTACAACACTGCCATCTCACCCATCCTCATGCCAACACATGGCCATTCATACTCACATCCATCCACTTATGGATCATCGAACTCACTTACCTCATTATCGCATCAAATGACCTTCATTGATATGCTTATCAACATGCCATGAAACTAACTAAATGCAAAACATGCCAAGACACTCATCATATCAAAAGTTCAAACATGCTTGCCTGGTTCAGAGTAGTCGGAGCCTAGCTCGGTGAAGTTCACGGCTCCGTCACCTCCTTCGGTATCTACGGTATAAAGAAAATATATGCGCTATCGTGAATACCAAGGAGTGCACAGAAAGTATACCAAATATTTTCCAAATAAATCTGATAAAAAACTATACAAAATTTTAAAGAGAACAGAAAAAGAATCAACCAAAAATACCTTTTTGTTTAAAAGTTATAAAGGTTTTTGTCCAGTGACTCATCTGTAATGAAGCAGAAGTTTTCTAGGGGCTAGTTTATAAAAACAGAAAGCGCTTCGGTAGCGACTACGCCAGCCCAGAGGGAAAGCGCATTCGGAAGAAGACGTTTTCAGAAAATGCTTCGCTCCGACAGGATAGAGAGGCTGATAGGCGGGTCCCGCCTGCCAGGTTTAAATATTCAAATGGGGCGGCAGAGTTCGCCGGTGCCCGAGAGCCGCGGTGGTCGCCGGCGGCGATCCACAGCGAGGCAGAAAGATCGGAGGGTACCTCCGTGTTCAGGGCACCCTTCCGCGTCGGTTGGTGGTGGTGGTGTCGGTCGGCGAGCACCACGTCGACGGCGAGCTTTGCTCCGGCGGACGGCGGTTCGGGTGGTTGCGGACTTCGTCGGAGAGAGCTGCAGTGATCAAATTGAGGAGGGGGTTATGCTCCTGGTAGCTAGAGAGGGTAAGGCACGGGGTTTGGGCGCCGGAGACGGCCTCACCGGAGCGAATCGAGGTGGCGGCCGAGGCGGATCGGGGCGGCCGGAGTTGAGGGGGAAGACCTCCTCGGGGTCCCCCTAGTGGCCTGGCGTGGCGTTGGTGAGGTGTGGGGATGAGGCGTGCACGAGGGTGACCTCGGGGGCCCTTTTTATAGGCAGCCCGAGGCGGTGGCCGTGAACGGGGATTTCCGGCGATGGTTACGGTGGCGCAGTGCTCGGTCGGGGGTGATTAGGGAGTCGAGAGCCGTCATGGGAGTTTACTGGGTCCGTTTAGATGCTAACCGGACTTGGATTAGAAGCTTAGGGCAGGCTTTGGTCGGAACGGGACGGCGCGGGTCCGTTGGCGGCAGAGAGCGCGTCCAGGGCTGTCGGGCCACGGCGACGGTGCAGTGGGGGTGCGCTGGCGTGCATGAGGCCATGCGGAGAGCCAGGGAGTGCTGGGCGGCGCGGAACGGCGTTGAGCCGCCGTTCTTGCCCCCTGTCAGCCGCCACGGGAGGTCCCGACGCCGCAGAAGACTCCGGCGAGGGCGGGCCATCGTGCCACCGACGCCAGGAAGAGGCCAAGTGAGCGTGTGGTGCTCCGGACAGTAGGAAGAGGCGGAGGGGAACGTGCCAAATGCACTATGAACGCGTGAGAGGAACTGACGAACGCACACGACACTGAAACTGAACTTTTCTGAATTTTTGAACAGTAATAGTGCCAGAAGGTGTTCAACAGAATGAAAATGGCATCTAGGGATTTTTCCTTGAGCTGAAACTTGGTGGAGTGGCTTCTCATTGCTCACATAGGTTGCCTGAATTTTGGTGGAATTTTTGGAGTAGTGTAGATATGAATTTCATCAAATTTGGCAAATCTGGTCCAAACTTGCAGAGGCTGAATTTTGAAAATTTTGAAAAGAGAAGGAGTGGATCAAGATGGTTCTGGGTTGTGGGTACAAAGGACTATCTAGGAGATTTGGTTTGAGGTCAAAACTCAAATGCAATATGGTACTTGCTTTGAAAATCATTTGGGCTCAAAATAATTTTCAGAATTGATTTGAGAGGGAAAATAATTAGAATAAAATCCAAAACTTGTTTGGATTAGTTGGGACAGAGAACTTAGGTTGATCACAAGGTGTAGGGGAGGTTTTGGAGGGGTTTTACCACATGGAAACAATGCAAAGTCAAGGGTGGTTCCAAGATATGAAAATCCCCAAATTTTCATAGAGCTTCATTTTAAAAGAAAACAATTTAAACTCAAAAATTAAATTTGAGAGAACCAACAGAGAAGAAGTTTCAAAAGATCAAACGCCAAGGTTTGAAAAAAATAAAATCCTTGCCAAGGCAAAGGAAGTTTTTAAGTGGAAGGTTTTTCTAAAAAAAAATTTAAATAGCCTCTCCTCAAAAACTACAAAGTTTTTGATAAAAACCAAATAAAAATTTTAGAGTGTCACAACACCTACCCCCTTAGGAAAAATCTCGTCCCCGAGATTTCAGCTGATCCTTAAATAGGTGTGGATGCTCAGTCCTAAGGAAATCCTCGCTTTCCCAAGTTGCTTCACTGTCGGTGTGATTGCTCCACTGGACTTTGAAAAACTTGATGGTCTTCTGTCGGGTCCTCCTTTCAGACTCCTCTAATATTCTTACGGGACGTTCTCGATAAGTGAGGTCTGGCTGCATATCAATGTTTTCATGGGATACTTGTTTCTCTGGGTTGCTTACATACTTCCTTAATTGAGAGACGTGGAACACGTCGTGAATGTCGGACAAGTCTTCGGGTAAGCCTAGCTGGTAGGCTACAGTGCCTCTTCGTGCCACTATGCAGAATGGTCCAATGAATCTTGGTGCTAACTTTCCTTTAATCTTAAATCATTGCAATCCTCTCATAGGGGATACTCTCAGGTATACGAACTCACCGGGTTCGAAGCTGACCCTACGATGTTTCTGATCATAATAACTCTTCTGTCGACTTTGAGCGGTCTTAAGTCGGTCTCTGATTAGCTTGACCTTTTCCTCGGCTTCTCTGAGCATGTCTGGTCCGAAGATGCGGCTGTCTCCGGTCTCTGACCAATTTAACGGGGTACGACATCTTCGCCCGTATAAAGCCTCAAATGGTGCCATTTGTAGGCTGGCCTGGTAGCTATTGTTATATGCGAACTCGGCGTATGGCAGGCTTTCTTCCCAACTAGTTCCATATGTGAGGACACATGCTCTCAGCATGTCTTCTAAAATTTGGTTTACGCGTTCAGTTTGTCCATCAGTCTGTGGATGGTATGCGGTACTGAAGGCTAGTTGGGTTCCCAGAGCCTGTTGTAAATGCTCCCAAAATCTTGAGACGAACTGAGTGCCTCTGTCGGATATTATAGTCTTCGGGACACCGTGCAGACAAACTATGCGGGAAAGATAAATCCTGGCAAGCCTCTGAGTGGTGTAGGTTGTCTTCACTGGAATAAAGTGTGCCACTTTGGTCAACCTGTCAGTGATGACCCATATGGCATCATTCCCGTGTCGTGACCGAGGTAGTCCGACAATAAAATCCATCCCTATTTCATCCCATTTCCACTCAGGTATTTTGTTAGGTTGCAGTAGTCCGGCTGGTCTCTGATGTTCAGCTTTTATGCGTTGACATGAGTCGCAACATGCAATGAAGGCGGCTATGTCCCTCTTCATACCGTGCCACCAAAATCTTTCCTGAATATCCTTATACATTTTGGTTCCTCCAGGGTGGATCGAATATGGAGTGGTGTGTGCTTCAGCTAAAATTTGCTGTTTAAGGTCTTCTATGTTTGGCACGCATAGCCTTTCTCCGTACCATAATATTCCTTCATTATCTATGACGAATTCCGAGGCCTTGCCCATATTCAACTTTCTTTTAATTCCTTCAATGCTGGGGTGACCGGGCTGAGCTTCTTTAATTTTCTCCACAAGGTTGGGTTGTATTTCCAAGTTTGATATGGTGCCTTCTGCTACCATTATCAAGTTGAGCTTGGCAAATTCTTGATGGAATTCGGGCCTCAAGCTGTGCAGATAGTTTCCGTCGGAGCTGGGGTTCCGACTCAGGGCATCGGCCACTACATTTGCTTTCCCTGGATGGTAATGGATCCCAACATCATAATCCTTTACCAATTCCAACCAGCGTCGTTGCCGTAAATTTAGTTCTGGCTGCGTGAAAATATATTTGAGACTTTTGTGATCCGTATATATTTCACATCGATTCCCAAGTAAGAAATGCCTCCATTCCTTGAGTGCATGAATAACTGCTGCCATTTCTAAGTCATGAGTGGGATAATTTTCCTCATGCTTGCGAAGTTGCCTTGAAGCGTAGGCGACAACCTTGCCTTCCTGCATCAACACGCATCCGAGACCCTTTCTGGACGCGTCACAATATACTTCAAAATTCTTGTGTATGTCGGGTACAATTAATACCGGTGCTGTTGTTAATTTCCGCTTTAGCTCTTGGAAACTTTTCTCGCAGGCTTCTGTCCACTCAAACTTCTTATCTTTCTTGAGCAACTGTGTCATAGGCTTGGCTATGGTGGAAAATCCTTCAATAAATCTGCGGTAATATCCTGCCATTCCCAAGAAACTCCGTATGTCCGTTACGCTGGCTGGTGATTTCCAGTCAAGTACGGCCTTGACTTTCTCTGGGTCCACTGCGATACCGTCTTGAGTCAGCACGTGGCCTAGAAAACCTACTTGTCTTAGCCAAAATTCGCACTTGCTGAACTTGGCATACAATTGGTGTTTTCTTAGCTCTCCTAGCACAATCCTGAGATGTTCTGCGTGCTCTTCTGGTGTCTTGGAGTATACCAGAATATCGTCGATGAATACCACGACGAACTTGTCCATAAACTTCATAAATACTTTGTTCATGAGGTGAACAAAATATGCTGGGGCGTTAGTTAATCCAAATGGCATCACTGTGAACTCGTACAGTCCATATCTGGAGGTGAAGGCTGTTTTGGGGATATCTTCCGTTCGTACCTTCAATTGATGGTATCCTGACCTTAAGTCAATTTTTGAGAATACCTTGGCCTGAGCAAGTTGATCAAACAAATCGTTTATCCTTGGCATCGGGTATTTGTTTTTGACTGTGACCATGTTAAGTGCTCGATAGTCAATACACAATCTCAGCGTTCCATCCTTCTTTTTGGCAAATAAAATTGGTGATCCCCAAGGTGAGGAGCTGGCTCGAATGTATCCTTTTTCCAGTAATTCCTTTATTTGCTTCTTCAACTCGACCAACTCGGATGGTGCCATTCTGTATGGTTTCTTGTATATGGGGGCGGTTCCTGGTGCTAGCTCAATGCGGAATTCTATTTCTCGGTCTGGTGGCATGCCTGGCAGCTCTTCAGGGAATACATCTGGAAATTCACACACTACTGGAACCTTGTTTAGCTCAGAAACGTCCACCTTATTTAATCTCGGTTGCCGGGGTCTTTTTCCTTCCTTGGCTGATACTCTTATTGTCTTCCCTTGGTGGTGTGTGAGAATCACGGTCCTGTTGAAACAGTTGATAAAACCTTTATTGGTGGTTAGCCAATCCATCCCTAGGATGACATCCAGTCCTTTATTTTCCAATACAATAAGATTTGCGTGAAACTCCAATCCTTCGAACTCAATGACCACATTCTGACAGTAATTCTGAGAAACTTGCTGAATCCCAGGGGACTTGATGATCATGGATTTCTCCAAAGGAAGTATCGAAAACTTATTTTGCAAAGCAAAACTTTTCGAAATGAAAGAGTGAGAAGCTCCAGAATCAAACAAAACCATTGCAGGTATTGTGTTGACAGGAAACGTACCGAGTACGATATCCGGAGCATTTTGTGCCTCCTCTTTGGTTACGTGGTTCAGATGACCCTTCCTGTGGTTATTGTTGGGATTGAAATTGTTTCGCTTGGGTGCTGAATTATTGCCGCCGTTGTTCGGCTTTGGGGTTGAACTCCTTGGCTTGGGGCACTGTTTGGCATAGTGCCCTTCTTCTCCACAAGCGTAACAAGTAACGCCGGGGCGATAGGTGAATTCCTTGTCCCTTGCATGAAAATTCTTGATTGGGCGTGAGACATTGGATGAGAATTTGTGTGTCCCACCCTTTTGAAAATCTGTCTTGCTTCGGTGATTGCGAGCGTGATTAGTCTGGTCCCTTTTTCGCTTGCGGATATCTTCCAGACTGCGTCTCTCATTTTCCAGAGTAATGGCTTTGTCCACCAGTGTTTTAAAATCAGGAAAAGTGTGCACGACCAGTTGGCATTTAAGCGCGGGCGCCAGACCGTCAAGGAATTTCTCCATCTTCTTGATTTCAGTCATACGTTCCTCATTGGCGTAGCGGGATAATAGGGTAAATTGACTGTTGTAATCTGACACTGTCATGTTCCTTTGTTTGAGGTCATCGAATTCTCTCTTCTTGATTTTCATAATACTCTTAGGAATATGTGCACCACGGAAACCTTCCTTGAAATCATCCCAGGTTATGTCATTTTCGTTGGGATGCATGTGCAGAAAATTCTCCCACCACGATGCGGCTGCTCCTGTGAGATAGTGTGGAGCATATAGTACTTTCTCGAGATCTGAACATTTTGCAATAATTAATTTCCTCTCCATATCTCGAAGCCAGTCCTCGGCTTCAAGAGGCTTGTCAGTGTGAGAAAATGTTTGAGGACGTGTCTTCTGTAGTTCAGATAACTTGGAATGCTGTTGATACTGTCCATGGTGATTTCCCATGTTGATGACTTGGTTCATCATCTCCCGATGTTGTTGCTGACTCTGCTCATAAAGGCGGCACATTTGTGAAAGTGCCGATTCACTGCCCTGTTGGCTTGACTGTCCCTGAGTGAACTCGTTGTTGGGTTGTGTATCATAATTTTCCTCTGGTGGAGTTGGCATGGAGCGTGTCCAAGGACGAGACATTTTTCACTCTGGGGATATATTTTTTGTAAAACTCATAAGAAAAGCGGAAAGAGTCGCAAAACAAAACCATAAATGCATAAAGCTGGCAGATAGAATTAAATAACTCGGCTTACTTAAGAAAAACAAATCGACTTGCGCACGGAGAAGGACTGCTCATTACATATCTTACACGCGGGTGGTAATTATACAATACATCACTCAGGATATGCGTACATAATCCTGACATGTTATTTAGGCTAGTGCACTTCTCCAGATCCTACATGATGCGCAAACAGGCTACTTCTCACAACCTATGTACATATCTTACAAAGCGGTACAATACACGGCAGCTAAGCGTACTCAGGCAGAGATGTTGACGACCTCCTTTGCCCTGCCGAGGGCGAGGCGTAGCGAGGTTGGGGACTCGACTTCCTCCTCGCTAATGGGCTCCATACGTGTAGTGTTGCGCAGAGTGGACGGAGCGGTTGCCAGGGGCGGAGCAACACGTACAGGAGTGGGCGCGAAGGGTGGTGCAGTGCGCGCTGAAGTGGGTGCAATGACTTGGTTGAATTCTTCGGTAGAAGGCAGGCGACGAGTAGGCGTATAAGATGCTGAGGACGAGACCAAAGTCAGTGGCGGAGCGATGGGTAGGAGCTCCCTCCTGTTGGCAGGCACAGCCATGGACTGAGTCCATGCGGGTAGCTACGAAGTCGTCCACCAGGTTGTCGAAGGCTGCCTCCAGGGCCCGGAGATACTCAATGAGCATCTCAAAAGCCTCGTCTCGTTCTCCTCTGGGGCAGGAGTATGCGTAGTGACAGGTGTAAGGCACATGGCACGGAAGATAACGGTAACGACGAGTCTTCATCACGGGAAGGACATCCCTGAGACGAGCTATCGCCTCGCGGGCTGCCATCTGCATAGCATGCCTCTCCGTAGGCATTGCTCTTCCCACGAACCGGAAGCGGCGTAACTCACCACGCCCTCCCTTGAACTGCACCGCGGCCTGGTGCATGGTCAGACTGTCGTTGACTCGGTGCTGGCAGAGTGTGAAGACTGGGCGCACGGATGGCCCCATCGCGACCTGAACGATGAAAGAAAGAAGCTTGACGAACCCATCGGGCACGTTGGCGAAGGTCTGAGACTCGCAGCTGTTGTCGGCCATCTACAAAAGTAGGCAAAAATTCTGCAGGGTCAGATCATAAATTTATGCTGACTGACAGAAAATGACTACAATTGCAAAAATATAAATTAGCTCTATCATGCTAATAACTAATTAGCGATCGCACCTAGTGGCTTCCTACAGTCAGCCTGGCTCTGGTACCAAGCTTGTCACGACCGGTTTTCCAATAAAAATATTTATTGAGAAACCAATCTTTTGAGTCCAGTATGAGAGAAATCCTCCTCACTGGTAGACAATTTCTTGATACAATAAGCCAGTAGCATAAAATATATTACAGGGTCGAACTGCGGTTGCTCAACCAAATTATTACAAGCACGCCAATAATTATACATAATGGCGGACATGACACAGTGGTGTGGAGACATACTACTGACTCGAGGATAGGGCGGTGGTGGAAAAACACAGCGGGGAGAGAAATACAAGACTCTAAGTCTATCATCTCATCGAGCGTCGAGGTGAGGCTCGATGAATTTATTTGGTAGCGGAAGCGGATATAAAACAGTGACCAAATCCAGGGTCGCACGAGACTGACTGGGACTCCTCTAAGTGTCGGACTCGCTATCGAACTCTTCATCCATGAAATCGCCTTCGTCAGCATCTGGCCAAATCAACAAGCCAGTGAGTACTTTGAAAGTACTCGCAAGACAGTTCGGACGTAAGATATAACAAATGCATGCATGGATGCGTCATGAATAAATTCACCAATGTACATTCAAAATTATCATAACAAGGTAAGTAAAAGGGAAACGGCGGTAGTCCGCCTGAAATCCCAACAGAACATAAATAATTTCCGATCGGGTGTCTGAAGCGACGCCTCGAAAGGTGAACAAATAAATATAAAGAAAAAGATACCACAGTCGGGCGTCTTAGCGACACCACATAAAGGGCTTAAAAAGAAATACCTCAGTCGGACGTCGGGGCGACGTCACAGAAAGGGCTTGAAAAGAAATGCCACAGTCGGACGTCGGGGCGACATCACAGAAAGGGCTTGAAAAGAAATGCCACAGTCGGACGTCGGGGCGACATCACAGAAAGGGCTTGAAAAGAAATGCCACAGTCGGACGTCGGAGCGACATCACAGAAAGGGCTTGAAAAGAAATGCCACAGTCGGACGTCGGGGCGACATCACAGAAGGGGCTTGAAAAGAAATGCCACAGTCGGACGTCGGGGCGACATCACAGAAAGGGCTTGAAAAGAAAATGCCACAGTCGGACGTCGGGGCGACATCACAGAAAGGGCTTTTATGGACAGATAAATAATAATCATAATAAACTTTTAATTCATAAGAATAAATGGGTTAGTCCATCCACAGGAATATCATTTAACCGGAATTAGCACTCATGCGAAATACCGGAGTCTCTGTCATCAACACTGTCATTGTTAGGACAAGATAATACGAATTTGGACATGGAATAGATGATTTGGAGGGATATATGACTCTGCAGAGTTTGTACAAAATTATTCCCACAGCCAACGGATTTCCGTAGTCACGAAGGACTAGTTCCGTTTACGGTATTTCGGAAGAAAACACAGCTAACCAGTACACACCCATCATACCTCTCGATGCTAGGAATCACCCTAGACATCGTCCAAGAAAAACTTTTGAGACGGGGAGATCACAATCTCGAATAGCATGGGATCAAATTTATATACGCGCGCTCTAAGGGGTGCCCCCCTCTCGGTCCCAACCGGAAACACCCATGCCCCCTGACCGGATGACTGGCTTTAATCCAGGGCCATGGAACCATCATCACGGCCTCTCCTTTTGGTGTGTACCAGAAAAGCGGTTTGCAACTTACTAAACCATATTCCTTGCGGAAAACATGTGGTAGTACAGGGAAGGAAATGAAAGGAACTGGACCGATACGGTTTGACACTGAAGTCACATAGTCCGGCATGAGACTGGCATGCTACAACACTGCCATCTCACCCATCCTCATGCCAACACATGGCCATTCATACTCACATCCATCCACTTATGGATCATCGAACTCACTTACCTCATTATCGCATAAAATGACATTCATCGATATGCTTATCAACATGCCATGAAACTAACTAAATGCAAAACATGCCAAGACACTCATCATATCAAAAGTTCAAACATGCTTGCCTGGTTCAGAGTAGTCGGAGCCTAGCTCGGTGAAGTTCACGGCTCCGTCACCTCCTTCGGTATCTACGGTATAAAGAAAATATATGCGCTATCGTGAATACCAAGGAGTGCACAGAAAGTATACCAAATATTTTCCAAATAAATCTGATAAAAAACTAGACAAAATTTTAAAGAGAACAGAAAAAGAATCAACCAAAAATACCTTTCTGTTTAAAAGTTATAAAGGTTTTTGTCCAGGGACTCATCTGTAATGAAACAGAAGTTTTCTAGGGGCTAGTTTATAAAAACAGAAAGCGCTTCGGTCGCGACTACGCCAGCCCAGAGGGAAAGCGCATTCGGAAGAAGACGTTTTCAGAAAACACTTCGCTCCGACAGGATAGAGAGGCTGACAGGCGGGTCCCGCCTGTCAGGTTTAAATATTCAAACGGGGCGGCAGAGTTCGCCAGTGCCCGAGAGCCGCGGTGGTCGCCGGCGGCGATCCACGGCGAGGCAGAAAGATCGGAGGGTACCTCCATGTTCAGGGGACCCTTCCGCGTCGGTTGGTGGTGGTGGTGTCGGTCGGCGAGCACCACGTCGACGGCGAGCTTTGCTCCGGCGGACGGCGGTTCGGGTGGTTGCGGACTTCGTCGGAGAGAGCTGCAGTGATCAAATTGAGGAGGGGGTTATGCTCCTGGTAGCTAGAGAGGGTAACGAATGGGGTTTGGGCGCCGGAGACGGCCTCACCGGAGCGAATCGAGGTGGCGGCCGAGGAGAATCGGGGCGGCCGGAGTTGAGGGGGAAGACCTCCTCGGGGTCCCCCTAGTGGCCTGGCGTGGCGTTGGTGAGGTGTGGGGATGAGGCGTGCACGAGGGTGAGCTCGGGGCCCCTTTTTATAGGCAGCCCGAGGCGATGGCCGTGAACGGGGATTTCCGGCGATGGTTACGGTGGCGCAGTGCTCGGTCGGGGGTGATTAGGGAGTCGAGCGCCGTCGTGGGAGTTTACTGGGTCCGTTTAGATGCTAACCGGACTTGGATTAGAAGCTTAGGGCAGGCTTTGGTCGGAACAGGACGGCGCGGGTCCGTTGGCGGCAGAGAGCGCGTCCAGGGCTGTCGGGCCACGGCGACGGTGCAGCGGGGGTGCGCTGGCATGCATGAGGCCACGCGGAGAGCCAGGGAGCGCTGGGCGGCGCGGAACGGCGTTGAGCCGCCGTTCTTGCCCCCTGTCAGCCGGCACGGGAGGTCCTGACGCCGCGGAAGACTCCGGCGAGGGCGGGCCATCGTGCCACCGACGCCAGGAAGAGGCCAAGTGAGCGTGTGGTGCTCCAGACAGTAGGAAGAGGTGGAGGGGAACGTGCCAAATGCACTGTGAATGCGTGAGAGGAACTGACGAACGCACACGACACTGAAACTGAACTTTTCTGAATTTTTGAACAGTAACAGTGCCCGCAAGGTGTTCGACAGAATGAAAATGGCATCTAGGGATTTTTCCTTGAGCTGAAACTTGGTGGAGTGGCTTCTCATTGCTCACATAGGTTGCCTGAATTTTGGTGGAATTTTTGGAGTAGTGTAGATATGAATTTCATCAAATTTGGCAAATCTGGTCCAAACTTGCTGAGGCTGAATTTTGAAAATTTTGAAAAGAGGAGTGGATCAAGATGGTTCTGGGTTGTGGGTACAAAGGACTATCCAGGAGAGTTGGTTTGAGGTCAAAACTCAAATGCAATATGGTACTTGCTTTGAAAATCATTTGGGCTCAAAATAATTTTCAGAATTGATTTGAGAGGGAAAATAATTAGAATAAAATCCAAAACTTGTTTGGATTAGTTGGGACAGAGAACTTAGGTTGATCACAAGGTGTAGGGGAGGTTTTGGAGGGGTTTTACCACATGGAAACAATGCAAAGTCAAGGGTGGTTCCAAGATATGAAAATCCCCAAATTTTCATAGAGCTTCATTTTAAAAGAGAACAATTTAAACTCAAAAATTAAATTTGAGAGAACCAACAGAGAAGAAGTTTCAAAAGATCAAACGCCAAGGTTTGAAAAAAATAAAATCCTTGCCAAGGCAAAGGAAGTTTTTAAGTGGAAGGTTTTTCTAAAAAAAAAATTTAAATAGCCTCTCCTCAAAAACTACAAAGTTTTTGATAAAAACCAAATAAAAATTTTAGAGTGTCACAAAGTACCTCCTTATTATGCCAAAAAGAATGAATCCTCCGAATGACAGCTGGGACCCGCCAGCTATATCTTGGCACGGAAGGAAGTGCCTCCTTATTAAGTGAAAAATAAAGTGTGCTCCCCATGACAGCTGGGGCCAACCAGATTTGGAGGCTGACTTGTGGCCCTAGTAAGTTGATGCGTACGGAGGGCATTGTCAACTTAGTCAACAAACGATTCTATCACCAGTGACCAATCCAACGGTCGTCCTACTTCTTCAACCTCTGATTTTCTTGCTCCAGCCGTCCAAACCACCGCGTGCTCCTGCCTCCCGTGGCCGGCTGTGCTGCCGCGTAGGCCTCACCGCCCCACCCTACTCCAACCGCTGGCCAGGCCATCCCTCTGCTGTCTACTCACCCACATCCCCTATTATTCTGCAGCGACGACAACCTCAAACCACAGCCGAACCAGTCAACCCTCGTACTCCTCTCCGCGTGGGCAACCACTGCCGCGTCTTCCCCGGCTCCACATCGTCCCCTTCCTAGGCCTCGCCGTCGTCCACCGCCTTGGTGCTCTCGGCGCGGCATGGTGAATATGGTCAAGGAACGACTTCCATCGGAAGTGTACTGTACATGGAGAGGCTGACAGTTGGGTCCACAACCGCAGCAAGGAAGTGCAACCTTATTACATGTAAAAAAATGATTCCTCCACCTGACAGCAGGGACCCAATGCACGGGCCACCATATTTCGTGAAAAAAATGTTTCCTCCCTGACTGTTGGGACCCACTAGCTACATCATCGCACGCAAGGAAGTGCCTCCTTATCCTCCCTGACAGCCGGGACCCACCTGGTCGAAGCGTACGTAGCGTTACCATTCTGGTTGTGAACGTGTACATACACACTGGTCGATCGGTCTGTCTGCAGGCTGCAGCGATGAACCGTGGCCGAGTAAGGAAGGGCATGTGTCATAGTAGTGGCGCAAATGTAGCATGTCAGGCAGTCCCGTCAATATCGTGTACACGTACGTACAACCAGGGTGCAAGAAAGTAAATACGGCCACATACGTACATACGGGCAAGGTCCCAAATGCCTACTCGCGCATACATACGGCCAGGGCTCGTGTACATGGAGAGGGCAACTGAGAGCAGCGACGGTGTCTTGTTCATCGGCAGCCAACCGGCTGGGCCGGAACGGTGAAACTACGTCGTCGTGTTCATTGGGAGGCAACGGAATGCGTCGTGTTCATCGGGAGCCGACTGGCTTGGAAGGAATAGCCGAAACAAGGCCTGGCGTACCACAGAACAGAGGAACGGCCTTGTGTTCGATCACCAACGGTCGAAACGGGATTCCTGTTCACCGAGAGGGGCTGGTGTACCGCAGAACAGAGGAAACAGACTTCTAATCGACCTCCTACGGTCGAAACGGGGGTCCTGTTCATCGGGAGGGGTGTGGCGTACCGCAAAACGGGACTCCACGGGCTACTATTCATCCACCGTCTACTGCCTCGCTCCAGCCTCCACGGGCTACTGTTCATCCACCGTCGACTTCATCTAGCCTCCACCTGCTACTGTTCATCCACCGTTGACTTCCTCCTGCCTCCACCAGCTATTGTTCATCCACGGGGTCCTGTTCATCCAGCCTCCACTGCTCCTCCACTAGCTAACGTTCAACCACCCCTCCATGGGCTAGTTTTCATCCAACCCTCCACCGGCTACTGTTCAACCAGCCCTCCATGGGGTCATGTTCATCCACCCCCAACCGACTCGATCAGGGTCCTGTTCATCCAGCGGCAACGATCTCTACTACCACATGGTCCTGTTCATCCAACCCCCAACAACACTCACTATTCATCAAGAGGCAGCAGGTTCGATCGGCTTTAGTTAGCAACAGTAGCGAAAGAAACGCTCGATCGCATTCAGTTAACAGCCAGGGATCAATCCATCGCTCGGGTTCAGTAACGCGTAGCCAGTGCAATCACTCGGGTTCAGTAGGCGAACACCTCGCTCGGGTTCAGTTAGAGCCAATGCCTCGCACCCGCGCGCGTACGTTTATGAGAGAAATGCGCAATCCCTCCATTCATCGCTCGGCACCGATCACCCATCGTAACCGGGAACTCCATGATATTTTCCTCGCCCTCGCTTCTACCACGGGGTTTTCCCCCATGGACGGCCCAAAGAATGTCATGCAGTTGCGTCTCCAGCCCGCATAGGACGAAAAGCCCATTTTCTGTCATGATTTTTTGTCATAGAAGTAGGAGCCCACCACATCTATGATGATACTAGGTTTTGTCACAATTATCGTCATAGAAGTGTCATAAGCATGACAGAAAAAATTCATTCGGCCCAAAATGTCACGGATGTGTCTTTTTTTGTAGTGGTTGTATCAGCACGAGCTGAGGTTGTGGGCTGAGCTTCTTGATACGTCTCCGTCATATCTACTTTTCCTGATGCTTTTCCTCTTGTTTCAGACTCTAATTTGCATGATTTGGATGGAACTAACCCGGACTGATGCTGTTTTCAGCAGAACTACAATGGTGTTGTTTTTGTGCAGAAATAAAATTTCTCGGAATGGAATGAAACTTTTTGGATATTTTTTATTGAATAAAAGAAAAATACTGGAGCCAAGATCCACCAGAGGGGGGGGGGGTCCCTAGGGGAGCACAACCCACCAGGGCGCGCCCCCTCCTGGCACGCCTAGGTGGGTTGTGCCCACCTGGTGGCCCCGCTGACCCTATCTCCGATGCTATAAAATCCTATTTTAGGAGAAAAAAATCAGGGAGAAAGAATTATCACATTTCACGATATGGAGCCGCCGCCACCTCCTGTTCTTCATCAGGAAGCCAGATTTGGAGTCCGTTTGGGGCTCCAAAGAGGGGGATCTTTGTCATCACCAACCCTTCTCCATCGCCAATTCCATGATGCTCCCCACTGGGAGTGAGTAATTCCTTCATAGGCTCACTGGTCGGTGTGGAGTTGGATGAGATTCATCATGTAATCGAGTTAGTTTTGTTAGGGCTTGATCCCTAGTATCCATTATGTTATGAGATTGATGTTGCTATGACTTTGCCATCCTTAATGCTTGTCACTTTTTGCCCGGGTGCCATGATTTCAGATCTGAACCGTTTATGTTATCACCGTTATATCTATGTTTTAGATCCAATCTTGCAAGTTATAGTCACCTATCACGTGTTATGATCCATAAACCCCGGAGTGACAGTATTCAGTATACTTTCCAGTGATGACCGTAGTTTGAGGAGTTCATGACTATGTGCTAATACTTTCTTCCCGTTCTCTATTAAAAAGAGGCCTTGATATCCCTTAGTTTCCATATGGACCCCACTTCCATGGGAGGGTAGGACAAAATATGTCATGCAAGTTCTTTCCATAAGCACGTATGACAATTTACGGAATACATGCCTACATTATATTTATGAACTGGAGCTAGTTTTGCATCGCCCTAGGTTATGACTGTTATATGATGAATATCATCCAACGAATCTACCGATCCAAAGCCTACGAATTTTCCACATATTGTTTCTGCTAAGTTACTATTGTTATTGTTGCTATCGCAACTGCTACAAAACCATTGCTATCACTGCTACCGTTACTATTACTGTCATCACTGCTATCAAAATTATCATATTACTTTGCTACTGATTATATTGCTGTAGATAATTAATCTCCATATGTGGTTGAATTGACAACTTAGCTGCTAATACTTGCAAATATTCTTTGGCTCCCCTTTTGTCGAATCAATAAATTTGGGTTGAATACTCTACCATCGAAAATTGTTGCGATCCCCTATACTTGTGGGTTTTTAAGACCTTTCTTTGGCGCCGTTGCCGGCGAGCATATCTATATTTGTTGAGTCACATGGGATTATTATTTATTTATTTCTATGAGGAATCTAAAGGATACAAAAACCAAGATCGTTCCCTCTTGGACGAGGGGAGGTAAGGAACTGCCATCACACTTTGCACTTGATTCACCTTCTATTTTGAGTAGACTTGCAACACCACCACATGCTATGAATTCTGATATGTCGCAAGTTATTGATGATGATACTTCTATAAATGCTACTCATGATGATGCTAGTACCTTGCTTGATGATGGTGTGCCACTAGGTGATTTTCTTGATGAACAAATTGCTAGAGCTAAAGAGAATGAAATAACTGAAATCGAAACCAATGAAACACTTGAAACTGAAAATCTTGAAACACCTATACCTATTAGACCTAGCTCTCCTAGATATGAATTGCCTAAGATACCGGAATATTATGTTATGGATGAGGAGAAAACTAGAGATTTTGTTGCTTGCAATGATAGAGATGATCTTAAGAAATTATTATGCAAACTAAAAGAGAAATCTTTGAATGCTAGAATGAAATGTGATCCTAAGTTTGCTACTTCACCTATCTTTGTTGATGATAAGGATTATGAACTCTCTGTCGACCCAGAGTTGATTACCTTGGTTGAATCTGATCCTTTCCATGGTTATGAAACTGAAACTTTTGTGGCACACCTTACTAAATTAATTGATATAGCCACCCTATTTGCTCATGATGAGAAGATTCGCTACTACTATATCCTCAAATTATTTATGTTCTCATTAAAGGCTGATGCTGAGATATGGTATAATACTCTTGATCCTGGTTGTGTGCGTAGTCCCCGGGATATGATTTTGTCGGCGTTCTGGGAACGGGGGTCCCTAGACTTGCCTGCCTGCGGCCTCCGGCGTGGCTCAAAGGAGGCCCAGCACAGCCCATCTTCATCAACAAAAATTCAAGACCCTCATGAGGGGCCAAGCCTCACGGGGCGGACGACAAGGAGCTTCCTCAGGCACGGCCTCGTCAGCGGGCTCGCGAGGAGGCGGAGAGTTCAAGGTGGGGTACCTCACGAGGTGCCCATGACGCAAGCCATGACGACCAGGGGCGCCAGTCGGGCGCCAGCCCACGCAGTGTCCTCCTTTCCTCTTTGGTGCAAAGGGAGCAAGCGCAGGCGAGAGCATCAAGCAAAGGCATCCATTTCGGTGCAACAAGACCAAGACCAGCCCCAACGGCAGGGAAGAAGTCATTGTGGAGCCCAAGCGGGCGTCACCACCAGAGCCTTTGACAGGCGAGGACCAACTTTGGTCAGGATAAGTGTACCCGCTGTTCCCCTTCAAAATGACCAATTGTTGGCGCCCTTCCCGCTCAATATTTGGGAAGAGGCCCAGGGCCTTTTCCTATAAATAGGACTAGCCACCCCCAGGGTAGGGCATCCTGGATCCAAACCTGAACTAGCACTTGGATCCTCACCAAGAAACCAGTAGATAGAGCGATTGAACTCCTACTCGCAGTTTGTCGCACCAGCCAAGAACAGACCCTCGCGAGGCTGTTCTTCCTTGTATTGTTCATCATCAGCCCAAGAGGCAATCCACCACACCACACACTGGAGTAGGGTATTACACCACAATGGTGGCCTGAACCAGTATAAATCATGTGTCTCTTGTGTTGTTCTGTTTGGTAGTTTAGATCCTAGCGATTCGGCGAGGAACAGGCAGGCAGAGGGTTAAATCTCCGCGTGCACCCCAGAGTTCGAACCTCAAGGGTCTGCCGGAACCCGAAATCCGACATTTGGCGTGCCAGGTAGGGGTGCGCCGGAATTCGCCTTCCGTTGTCTTGTTCTTCTCCGACCACTGCATCCATGTCTGACGCTCGTCGGGCTCGCGCCGAGCGCCGAGCCGCCCTCGCTTCCCACGTCGCCCAGACGGCTCCCGTCGGCGGGTGCCCTCGTCGTTCCCCGTCACCTGCCGTCAACGCCACCACTAGCCCGACGGGGAACGAACAGCAAGCATCGTCCCAGCATCCATCCATGAGGCGGGACGGCCGCACTGCCACACCCTCGCTCACCCCCGCTGGTTATTCGTCGCGCGCCCCCTGTGCGGCCATGGAGGCTCGAGCCGCGCTCATCGCAGAAAATGAGCTCCTGCACTACCGTCCCATCGGCGACGTCTACGAAGAGTGGCTTGACCGAGTCGCCGAGCTTGTCTGCGCCGTCCTTCTCGCTGCACCGTGCCCCGCCCTGCGCGGGCAATGAAGCTCCTGGGGCGCCCCAGCCGCCTCCTCCTCAAGAACGCGCCCTGGCCCCAAGGTGCGTGACCCTTGGGCGGAACCCGCTCCATCAAGCGCCAGCGCGGCAAGAGCAGAGCTGCCAAGAAGTCCCTCACCCTCGAGAAGCTGCCCGAGCGCTCCCTGCTCCAGCACATCAAGACCCTGCGCTGCCCCCAGCCGCGGCGCATGGGGACCCGCAGGACCAAGTTCTTCGTCGCCCAAGGCCTCCTATGGCCACAGCAGGCTGCCGCGCCTTCACCTCTGAGCTACGCAGCGTCGCGTGGCCCGGCAAGTTCAAGCCAGACCTGCCTCCTCGCTACGACGGCACAGCTGACCCCGCAGAGTTCCTCCAGCTCTACGAGTTGGGCATCGATGCTGCCAACGAAGACGAGAAGGTCATGGCAAACTGGTTTCCCATGGCGCTCAAGGACGGAGCCCGCACCTGGCTCCTGAACCTGGCTCCAGGCACGATCTCCTCCTGGGTCGAGATGCGCACTCGCTTCATTGCCAACTTCCAGGGTACTCGCGACCGGCCACCCGCCGTGAGCAACATGCGCCGTATCAAGCAGCAACCAGGGGAAACTCTGCAGAAGTACATCCAGCGCTTCAACAACGCGCGCCTCAAGATCCCCAAGGTGACGGAGGAGGCCATCATCTCAGCTTTCTTCGACGGTGTGCGTGACGTCAAGATGAAGGAGGAGCTGGCGATGCATGAGGACCTCTGCACCTCCTTGGAGCTGTTCAACTTGGCGACCAAGTGCGCCAGGGCTGAGGAGGGACGCCTCTCCCTCCTCGAGTTGCCTGCCGCGGACCCAGAAGAGAAGAAGCCCAAGGCCAAGGATGTGAAGCGCAAGGGGGCGGCCGTACTCGCGGTAGAGCCAGACACCAAGCAGGGCAGAGATCAGCCCGAATCCTCCAAGGGCAGTCGGTACTGCGCGTACCACAACCTCCACACCCACAACACCGATGAATGCCAAGATCTCCGGGCCGTGCGTGAAGGAAGGGTCGGCAGACGTCCCGACCGCAGCGACCGGGGCTACGGCCGAGGAGGAGGAAGGAACGCAGGACGCTGGGAAGACCGCGGCCCACACCAAGGGTGGCGCGACCAAACTCGCGAGGATCGCTGGCAGGACCCGCCTCGCGAGGGAGGCTGGAGGGATCAGCCTTGCGAGGATCGCCCGCAAGGGAATGCGGGGCTCCCTCCGCTGCCGCCGCAGCCAAGAAGAAATGAAGACCGTCATCAGGACGAGGGGGCTGGGGGCTTTCAGGAACCGCGTGCAATCGCCTGCATCCTGGGTGGAGCCCAAGCCCCAGCCTCTCAGCGCATCTTCAAGCAGTTCGCCCGCGAAGTGAATGCAGTCCTCCCCAAGCTCGAGGCCACGCGCCCTCTCAGGTGGTCAGCATGCGCCATCACGTTCAGCTCAGCGGATCAGCTCAAGTGTGCGGCCACAGCCGGAGTCCTCCCGATGCTTTGCTCCCCAATCATCAGCAACGTGCTGGTCACCAGGACCCTCATCAATGGCGGGGCGGGGCTCAACGTCCTATCCGTGGAAACGTTCAACAATCTCCAAGTGCCCTACAGCCAGCTTCAGCCAACCAAGCCTTTCTTTGGAGTCACCGATGGCTCCACGGTCCCGATTGGGCAGGTCCGCCTTCCTGTCACCTTCGGGGCACGCGACAACAACCGCACGGAGCTCATCCACTTCGACATCGCTCACATTCGCCTGCCGTACAATGCCATCCTCGGGTACCCAGCGCTGGCCAAGTTCATGGCCGTAACTCACCATGGCTACAACGTCCTCAAGATGCTAGGAAGTGGCGGGGTCATCACGGTGCCCTGCGAAGAGAGAGACGCAGTGTGCTCCCTGGAGCGAGCCTTTCAGGCCGCATCGCTGGAAGACCCGGACCGCGGAAGCAGGAGGCTTCTCGAGGCCGCCCCCAAGAAGAAGAAGACATCGACCGGCCCGGCCCCTCAGGAGGCAGGCCCCTTAGGGCCCGCGCCTGCTCAGGGGGAACCTCCTTCCATCGCATAGGGAAGTGCGCCCGATGCCCTCCTCTGGCAGGGCTCGGGGGTCTCCCCTGGAGGGCCGCCGACCTCGCCAAGGTCACGAGGGAGGCGCTTGGGCACCATGTGGAGGCGTGTTTCGAAGCACGCTTCCCGCAAGAAGGAGCAAGGCAAGGAGGGCCAAACCCTCAGGAGTTCGTCAGCGAGGCAATTCAGGAGCTACAGGAGTCAAGAGTCATGAGAGGCAGCCGCCGCTTACCCGTTGTGGCCCCCCATCCAGGCGAGGATGGTGGGCTGCGCGTCTGCATCGACATACCGGGGCTCAACCGAGCCGCGTCTCAGGAGTGCCTCTGGCCCTCGCAAGTGGGACGCTGCGAGGGTCCGCCCCACAACTACGTTCGCATGCCATATGGCTTGCCGAATGCGGCTGTTGTGCACCAGCGCCTCATGAGGGCCATCCTAGAGGCTCAAGAGGTCAGGCGTTCCGCAGCCCTGGTGGAGATGGAGATGGCCCGCGAGGAGCCGCCAGCGCCTCCGGAGCCTCCTGAGGCCCCTGGGCCTGGGGGCTCGTGAGGATCGGCTCCCGCAGCCCACCGAGTCTGCTACACCAACACCTCTTCGTCCCTAACATCATCAGGTGACATCTTTCAAGTTTCATTTCCGGCTGGGAGCGCCCTCAGGGCCACACTATACCCAGGCCGCGTGGGTCCGTCCCTGCGGTGTGTATCCCTTTTATTTTCATGTTCTTAGCTTACCTTATTGGGGGCTCCCCTCGGGCTGCATCATCCCCAAGTCGCTCGGGCCTGACCCAGCGGCGTGTACCCTTCTTGCGTTTACCTTAGGGCTATGCTTTCGACCCACCATGCTTGTTATTTGGTGCCTTTCTCTCCTGGGTGTCGGAATCTTGGGCGTTAAAGGGGGGGGTGCCTGAGCATCGTGACTCAGGGCTCCTACCGGTTCTCCGGCCCTCACCCTCTGGTCTTGTCCACGGCATCGCAACCTGGCATGCCAGCGACGGCTGAGACCAGCCCGAGAGCCGGGACCCAAGGACGTAGAGTTCCGACATCTAACCTAGCTTGCACGTTAAAGGGGGGTGCCTGAGCATCGCGACTCAGGGCTCCTACCGTCTCTCCGGCCCTCACCCTCTGGTCTTGTCCACGGCATCGCGACCTGGCGTGCTAGCAACGGCTGAGACCAGCCCGAGAGCCGGGACCCGAGAACGTAGAGTTTCACATCTAACCCAGCTTGCGCGTTAAAGGGGGGGTGCCTGAGCATCGCGACTCAGGGCTCCTACCGGCTCTCCGGCCCTCACCCTCTGGTCTTGTCCACGGCATCGCGACCTGGCATGCAGCGACGGCTGAGACCAGCTCGAGAGCCGGGACCCGAGGACGTAGAGCACCGGCATCTGGCCAAATTTGCAGGAACACACTTCAAGATAAGGCCCAGAGCCAGGCGCAACCCGCCTTGAGGTAGGGCCCCGTGAGTCCCGCGCTGGCCCACAGGTGCCCAGATACGCCTCGTCAAGCCCTACCGTGCCAGCCATGTGTTAGGGTGGGGCTGTATACGCCCCGGGGGCTCCTCTCGGAGGGGAGCCCCCTCCCACGCACCAGTGGAAGCACCATGCTCCGTGCTGGCTGACAACACTGCCGAGGAGCGGCTATGCCCGTACACATACGGAAGCGCTATGCTCCGCGCTGGTGATAAACAACTGAGGGTAGCCCCCGGGCTGCAGGGTAGCCCCCGGGCCGCACCAACCTCAGGGAGCCTGGAGCTCAGCGTCTGGCCTTGTCGCAACGTCTACCCTCGGGAGTGCCGCGCGAAGGGGCTGGGCACAGGGGCTGCGCCTGGGTCACGCCCAGACACACGCCACCTGGCTAGGCCCCCTCAAGCCTGGTTCGTCGCACATCCCTCCCCGAGCGGAGCCAAGGTACGAAGGCCGGTTGAGCGTCAAGGGGGACTCCTGAGCATCGCGACTCAGGATCCTAACTGGTCACGTAGCCCCTCACTCCTTAGTTCCGAAAGGCTAACGACGGTTGAGGTATGCGCGGGGCTGGGCTCTGCAGACGTAGAACGACATATCCACCCACATCTCACCGACCTACTTGCTGTTCGAACGCCAAGGGGGACTCCTGAGCATCGCGACTCAGGAGCCTAACTTGTCACGTAGCCCCTCACTCCTTGGTCCCGTCCTGGTTTCTGGTCGGGGCTAATGGCGGCTGAGGTATGCGCGGGGCCAGGCTCTGCTGGCGTAGAACATAAGAAAGTAGGAAGGAATAGCGCAAATTTCAGGGAATTCAAAAGCAAATATTACAGTCCATACTATTATCACAGCACCAAATGCAAGTTTTAACGCCTCCCCGAGGCATGGTACATGCGCAGGAATTAAAAGCGGGATAGGAGCCACGACGGAGTTACTTGCTGGCGGTGGAGCTGCGCGGAGCAGGTTCGCCTTGTGGAGCAGCAGGGCTGGCAGTGCTCCGCTTCGGCTTGGTGCTGAAGGCCCGGAACTTTCCCAGCAGGGCCTCCGCACGACCCTTCACGGCCTCAGTAGCAGCAGCGGCACGCTCGCCGCTCGCTGGCTCCAGCAGGCTGTCGAGGTCTATGTTGGGGTCACGAAGATAGATGTGGGTGAAGACCCGCATCAGCGCTGCGGAAGACAAGACGCGTGCCTCGGCCTCGGCCGTAGGGCCAAGGACAAGGGTCACATCTTCAAGGGTGCGAACCAGGAAGGGAAGCAGCTTGGCGGGGCCATCCTCCTCGCCGGCCAGCGGGCTCTCAAGGCCGCTATCATAAAGCATCTTCAATGAAGTGCGAGCCTTCTCCTCCATATCCGCGAAGGCCACGCGATCCTCGGCGAGAACCCGGGCCTTGCCGTCCAGCTCAACCTTCCTCGCCTCCAGCTCTTGCTCCAGCGCGCCTAGGCGGCCACGGCGCCTCTTGAGCTTGGCCTCCAGGTCCTTGACGGCCGCCTCGTGAGCCTTCGTGCTTTCCTCCTGCTCTTGGCGAAGGCGGGCCTCCTCGGAAAGCCGGTTCTGCAGGCCCTTCAGCTCGCTCTCCAGCGCCTCGCAGTGACTTCGGACACTAGCTACCTCCCCCAAGGCAGCGTCGCTAGCAACCTTTGCCCCAAGGACGGCCTGCTTCTCCTCATCGCAAGCCGTCGAGGCCTGGACCAGCGCCGCCCGTATCAAAGCATCAGAGCGAATCCAGCCAGAAGCCAGCTCCAAGCGCCCGGCCACCAGACAAGGGTCGGCGCCCAGAAGATCCTACCGCAGACGGTCCAGTTCAGCAACGACGCGATCCAGAACAGTAGTCGGGGAGGCAGCAGTCGGTGGAGTAGGAGGAGAAGACGGCAGCGTGGCCATAGTATCCTGAGGCGGAACCAGCTGCGCCACGACGGCTGTGGAGGCAGCATCAGGTAAGGGCACCTCGGGAGTCGCCTGGGCCATGGGGGCTGAGCTCGCCCCAGCAGGCTCAGCCTGGCCTTGCGAGTACGCCTGGGCAGGAGAAGCACATGCGTCGCAATCGCCTCCTTCCTCGGGCAGAGGCACTGCCGCGGATGGGACCTCAGGGGCTCCCTTCGACTTCTTTGCCGCGGGCGCCAGCCTAGCCGGAAGATACAAGCATCAAGCCTCAGCAACAGAACAATAATCAAGACAGGAATCAAGCACTTACAGGTCGTCGCTTGCGGGTTCAAGCAGCCTCCGGCCGTACTTAAAGCCCGAGAGCCGGCTGCAAGGGTCAGCTTCAAGGAGCTCGGGAGCAGGAGCTGCGCCTGCGGATCGCCTCGGGGCTGGGGCAGACCCGCGGGGGATCAGCCCAGTCCGGTCCTTCTTCGGGATCGGAGGCAGGCTCCCGCCGCCCTGCTCATCCTCATCCTCGTCGTCGTCAATCTAAGAGACGCGAAGAGTGCGGGACCTGCACCGAAGGGGGGGAGCCCTTGACTCCGCCTCGGAGTCAGCCCCCTCTTCCCGCTCCCCTTCTTCCTCCTCTTCACTGGAGTCACCGGAGGACACGTCCACCAGGTCCTCTGGAGCCTCCACGGGCACGGGCCTGTCCCAGTTGAAGGCGGGCATGGACCCCACTACCTGCTCCCTGTCCTCGCGGAGGAACAGGGGCGTGGGAGCGCCCTCCAACATCGCCATGTCGCCCCCAACCAAGGACTAGAGGACCGCAGCCAGATCTTCATCGGCCAAGACCGCGGGGCTCGGGTGGGGCCTCCATATCAGAAGTGAGTACTGGAGAAGGGGAGCCAGCTGGTGCTCCAGGAACTCCCTCAGCAGCGACGTGCCGGTCAGCTTCGCCGCCGCCATGCTTGCCGGCCTTAGATCCGCGTCCATCTTCTCCAACACCAGCTTCGTGCGGGGATCCACAAGCTCCACTCGGGACCAGTCGTCGAAGCTCGTAGGGTGCCCGGTGGGCAGGATCAGCCGAGGGTGGATACGCCCGGCATCCACCAAGACCCACTTGCTCCTGAAGCCCTCTATCCTTTTCCTAGGATTCGAAATGGCGATGGAACTGCCATACGCGACGAAGCTCGTGCACGCAGAGACGGAACCACGGGAGGTCCGGAGGGAGAAGTAGTGGCACAGCAAAGCCACTGAGGGCTTCACCCCTACGTGAGCCTCGCAATAATAGGCGAAGATCGCCAGAAGAAGAACAGAGTTGGGATGGAGGTGCAGAGCTTGGAGGTTATAATGGCGGAGGACAGAGAAGAAGAACTCGGAAAAGGGAGGCACCAGACCGGCGACAATGGCGCTCACGAAGAGCGGATAGAAGGTGCTCCCTCGGCCTTCAGGGATGGCAGAGCCGGCCTTGAACGCCTTCGTCCCGTCGATGCCCTGCACCGTCGCCATCTGGCACACCCGGGCAAGGCTCGCCTCTGACACATTTGGCGAGTCCAAGGCAGGCGAGTACCAAGCTCCGGCCGGGGCTTGGCGAGGCGCCATATCTGGCTAGGGCGCGCGGACGGAGTAGATCTGAAGATTTCGGAAGCAGGGAGGAGAGGCGCAAGAAAGGGGATCTGAGCAGCAACTGGAGGAAGCAAAGGAGGCAAGGGAGATGCCGCTCCTTTATCAACTCGCGCAGTTGCAGAGGCGCCCACGTCCAATCAACTGCCACGCGACGCCCAAGGCCGCAGGCTGTTAGGGCCCGCAACGCTTTGCACTTGCCCATTCGCTTCTCCGCTCAGCCAAGTTCGGGCGCGCCGTGGGCCCGGGGGCTACTGTCGGCGTTCTGGGAACGGGGGTCCCCAGACTTGCCTGCCTGCGGCCTGCGGCGTGGCTCAAAGGAGGCCCAGCACAGCCCATCTTCGTCAACACAAATTCAAGACCCTCGCGAGGGGCCAAGCCTCGCGGGGCGGACGACAAGGAGCTTCCTCAGGCACGGCCTCGTCAGGCGGGCTCGCGAGGAGGCGGAGAGTTCAAGGCAGGGTACCTCGCGAGGTGCCCATGACGCAAGCCACGACGACCAGGGGCGCCAGTCGGGCGCCAGCCCGCGCAGTGTCCTCCTTTCCGCTTTGGTGCAAAGGGAGCAAGCGCAGGTGAGAGCATCAAGCAAAGGCATCCATTTCGGTGCAACAAGACCAAGACCAGCCCCAACAGCAGGGAAGAAGTCATTGTGGAGCCCAAGCGGGCGTCACCACCAGAGCCTTTGACAGGCGAGGACCAACTTTGGTCAGGATAAGTGTACCCGTTGTTCCCCTTCAAAATGGCCAATTGTTGGCGCCCTTCCCGCTCAATATTTGGGAAGAGGCCCAGGGCCTTTGCCTATAAATAGGACTAGCCACCCCCAGGGTAGGGCATCCTGGATCCAGACCTGAACTAGCACTTGGATCCTCACCAAGAAACTAGTAGATAGAGCGATTGAACTCCTCCTAGCAGTTTGTCGCACCAGCCAAGAACAGACCCTTGCGAGGCTGTTCTTACTTGTATTGTTCATCATCAGCCCAAGAGGCAATCCACCACACCACACATTGGAGTAGGGTATTACACCACAATGGTGGCCTGAACCAGTATAAATCCTGTGTCTCTTGTGTTGTTCTGTTTGGTAGTTTAGATCCTAGCGATTCGGTGAGGAATAGCCAGGCAGAGGGTTAAATCTCCGTGCGCACCCCAGAGTTCAAACCTCAAGGGTATGCCGGAACCCGAAATCCGACAGATTTATGAATATTTTCCTGCTCATAAGAAACAAGTTGCCTTACAGGAAATATTTAATTTTGTGCAAATTGAAGAAGAGAGTCTCCCACAAAATTGGGGGAGGCTTCTCCGATTGGTTAATGCTCTGCCTGATCATCCTCTTAAGAAAAAAGAAATACTTTATATCTTCTGTAATGGACTAAGCGATGCTTCTAGGGATTTCCTAGATAGTTGTGCTGGTTGTGTTTTCACGAAATGAACTGTTGAACAAGCTGAGGAATTATTGAATAATATATTGAAAATTTATGATGATTGGACTCTTCATGAACCACCGCATAAACCCACTCCGAAGAAGAGGGGTATCTTATATCTTAGTCCTGAAGATATGCAAGAAGCAAAGAAATGTATGAAGGGAAAAGGTATTAAAGCAGAGGATGTTAAAAATTTACCTCCTATTGAAGAAATACATGGACTTGATACACCACCAACCAAGGTCGT
Source organism: Triticum aestivum (assembly GCF_018294505.1). NCBI lineage: Eukaryota > Viridiplantae > Streptophyta > Magnoliopsida > Poales > Poaceae > Triticum > Triticum aestivum. The sequence goes on along the minus strand of NC_057807.1, from coordinate 124,001,511 downwards.
AGAGGTAAACTCCTTCAGGAAATTTGATGAAAAGGACAACCCTTGTAATATGCATCCTAGTTAATGTCTTTATGAGTTTCATAATTACATTAGAAAGCAAGACCACTTCAATGAAAATGGTATGAAACAACTAAAATACAACTCTAATATGATTGCTCGTTTGAGTGACTTGTTATTTAGAATCTCTAATGATGTTAGAGGTGTTGGAAAACGTGCATCTATGGTTCATACTCAGTTAGAACAAGTTTCTAATCTCAAAGAGAGCTGCTTGAGGAAATGAATAATAATATCAATGACCATGCTATTAGAGTAGTAACTAGAGGAGGTAGAATGACTCAGGAGCCACTTTATCTTGAGGGTCACCCTAAAAGAATTGAACAAGACTCTCAAAGAATCAACACTGATGCATCTAGTCCGTCTAAAAATAAAAATAAAAATGATAGGACTTTGCATACCTCTAGTGAACGTGAATAGAAAAATCTCCCGAAGATGATAATGATGTTTCTATCTCTGATGCTGAAACTCAATCCGGTAATGAACATTCATCTAGTGATAATGACAAATATAATGAGGATGTTAATGAAGACACTCAGCCAAACAATGATAAAGAACCAGATAATGACGTTGAGATAGAACTAGCTGTTGATCTTGATAACCCACAAACTAAAAATAAAAGATATGATAAAACAAACTTTGTTGCTATAAAACATGGTAAAGAAAGAGAACCATGGGTTCAACAACCCATGCCATTCCCACCTAAATCAACTAAGAAGAAAGATGATGAAGAATTTGAACGCTTTGCTGAAATGCTTAGGCCAGCCTTTTTGCGCGCTCGCTTGACTGATATTTTAAAGATGGCCCCTTATATATGCAAAATACATGAAAGACATCATCTCTAATAAAAGAAAGATACCTAAAGCTGAAATCTCCACCATGCTTGCTAATTATTCTTTTAAGGCTGGAGTACCTAAAAACTTGGAGATCTGGGAATACCAATTATACCTTGCTCCATCAAACGAAACGATGTTAAAACTGTTTTATGTGATTTAGGAGCTGATGTTAGTGTTATGCCTTTCTCTTTGTATAAAAGACTTGATTTGAATAAACCCACACCTATTGAAATATCTTTGCAAATGGCTGACAAATCAACTGCCATACCTATCGGTATTTGTGAGGATGTGCCCGTTGTTGCTACGAATGTTGCTATTTTAAGTAACTTTGTTATACTTGAGATGCCTGAGGACAACAACATGTCGATTATCCTTGGTAGACCCTTCTTGAATACTGCAGGGGGTGTTACTGATTGCAATAAAAGCAAGGTCACTTTTCATATCAATGGTAATGAGCATACAGCGCACTTTCTGAAGAAACAATTCCATGTGAATGGTATTAATGCTATTGAAAAATCTCCGACGATCACTATTGGAAGTTTTCAACTACCTCTACCTATTACCAAAAAAATATATGAATGTTTATTGTTGGGGACATGCATATCCCCGTTGAGGTAACTTAGTGTTTTACCAAAAATCTTCGGTTTCATGCTAATCAAAAGTGGTTGTTAATAAGACTTGATCAACCTTATTAATGGATCATTTTTGAGAGGTATGAAGTTGATGAATTTAGTAGTCACTACCTTCTGTCCTTACCTTTTGTTTTCTGTTTTTCTTAGTTAAATAAAATAAAATGCCATGTTTATCCTGTTTTCTGAATTTCCCGTGCAATAAAAAATGGCCGAAAAATAAAATTTCGCAGAATGCCCTAAAAATTTAATACGATTTTTTCCTGATTAATTCTGAATTTTTAGTGCAAATAACATTAGAGGGGGGTGCACCAGGTGGGAACAACCTACCTGGGCACGCGAGCAGCCCGAGGCGCGCCCTGGTGGGTTGTGGGCCCCCTCATTTATCTCTTTCGCCCATGTTCACCTACTTCCAGAAAAAATTCACCATTGCTCTCTCTCTCGTGTTCTTGCTCTCAAACCCGCGGATTTCGATCTCTTTGCTTGAAGCTCCTTTTCTGAAACTATTTTGAGGGATTGCTACTTGGTGTGTGACTCCTCCATTGGTCCAATTAGTTATTGCTTCAGTGGGTCCCCAGACTTGCCTGCCTGCGGCTTGCGGCATGGCTCAAGTAGTGGCCCAGTACGGCCCGTCTTCATCAACCCAAGCTCAAGACCCTCGCGAGGAGCCAAGCCTCACGGGGCGGACGACACAAGGCTTCCTCAGGGGCGGCCTCACGAGGCAGGCTCGCGAGGAGGCGGAGAGATCAAGGCAGGGGTACCTCGCGAGGTGCTCATGACGCAAGCCATGACGATCAAGACCAGGCGGGCACTAGCCAGTGTAGCGTCCTCGTTTCCTCTTTGGTGCAAAGGGGGCAAGCGCAGGCACGGAGTACCGAGGCATCAAGCAAAGGTTACCATATTGGTGCAACGAGACTAAGACCAGCAGAGCGGCAGGATGGAGGTCACAGTGGAGCCCAAGACGGCGTCATTGCTAGTGCCTTTGGCAGTCGAAGACCAACTTTAGTCAGGATAGCTTGTATTAGTTGTTCCCCTTCAAAATGGCCATTGTTGGCTCCCTTCCCGCTCAATATTTGGGAAGAGGACCAGGGCCTCTATATATAGAGCTAGCCACCATAGTAGAGATAATCGGATCGGGACCTCAGAGGATCCACTCAAGTAGAACACCGCACCAGCTCAAGAACACCTCTCGTGAGGCTGTTCTTTCTCTGTACTGTTCATCATCAGCCCCAGAGGCAATCCACCACATCACACACTAGAGTAGGGTATTACACCACAATGGTGGCCCGAACTAGTATAAACCTTGTGTCCCTCGTGTTGTTCATCATGTAGCTTAGATTCATGGCGAGGCGTTGGGACGTGGATCGGTAAGAAGTAGATCTTTGCGCGCACCCCAGAGTTCGAACCTTAAGGGCTTTGCCGGAACCCCATATCCAACATTTGGCGCGCCAGGTAGGGGTGCGCCGGAATCTTTCTTTCGCTGTCCCGCATTCCATCGATCGTCGCATCCATGGCAGACGCTCGCCGTGATCGCGCCGAGTGTCGAGATGCTCTCGCCGCCCGCGTCGCCCACACGGCTCCCGTCGGTGGGCCTCCCCGTCGTTCTCCGTCGCCTGCCGCCAATGCTGCCACCGGCGCGGTGAGGAACGAGCAGCAGGCGTCATCGCTACATCCCACGAAGCAGCGGGAAGGCCGCACTGCCACTCCGTCGCTAACTCCAGCAGGTTCGTCATCTCACGCTCGTTGCGCTCCCATGGACGTGCAGGCCGCGTTGCTCCTAGCACGTGAGCTCCTCCACTACCGCCCCATCGACGATCTCTATGAGGAGTGGCTCGCTCGCATCACCAAGCTCGTCAGCGCCGTAGGGGGCTCCCCTGCGCCGTCCCTCTCGCTACCTCGTCCTCCGTCCTGCATGGGCAATGCAGCTCAGGAGGTGCCTCCGCCACCTCCTCCCCAAGAAGGTGCCCTGGCTCCAAGGCGTGCGGCCCCTGGACGGGACCCATCGCGTCCAGCGCCCGCGCGACAAGAAAGGAGCTGTCAAGAGATCCCTCGGCCTCAAGAAGGCGCTCGCGTGCTCCCCTCTCCAGCATGTCATGACCGCATCATTGCACCAGCACGTCTAGACCCCGCGCTGCCCCTGGTAGCAGCGCGCGGGACCCTCCAAGAGCAAGCCCCGCATCTGCAAAGGGCTTCGGTGGCCACCTCAGGTTGCCGCGCCTTCACCATCGAGCTACGCAGTGTCGCCTGTCCAGGAAAGTTCAAGCCAGATCCGCCTCCTCACTACGACGGCACTGCCGACCCCGTGGAGTTCCTGCAGCTCTACGAGCTGGGCATCGAGGCGGCCAACAGAGACGAAAAGGTCATGGCGAACTGGTTTCCCATGGCACTCAAGGACGGTGCCCGCACCTGGCTCCTGAACCTGCCTCCCGGCTCGATCTCCTCTTGGGACGAGATGCGCACCCGATTCATCACCAACTTCCAGGGAACTCACGACCGTCCTCCAGTCGTGAGTGACCTGCGCCGCATCAAGCAGCAACCTGGAGAGACCTTGCATAAGTACATCCAATGCTTCAATAGCGCTCGCCTCAAGATTCCCAAGGTGACCGAGGAGGCCATCATCTCAGCATTCTCCGACGGCGTCCGCGATGTCAAGATGAAGGAGGAGCTCGCCATCCACGAGGATCTATGCACATCTCTGGAGCTGTTCAACCTGGCGACCAAGTGTGTGAGGGCTGAGGAGGGGCGCCTCTCCCTTCTCGAGCTTCCAGCTGCTGACCCAGAAGAGAAGAAAGCCAAGGCCAAGGATGTGAAGCGCAAAGGAGCAGCTGTGCTCGCAGCATAACCAGAGACGAAGCACGACAGGGACCAGGCGGATTCGTCCAAGGGTAGCCGATACTGCACCTACCACGACCTCTACACCCACAACACCAACGAATGCCAGGAGCTCAGAGCCATTCGAGAAGGACACATTGGTCGACGCCCCGAGTGCAACGACCGGGGCTATGGCCGAGGAGGAGGAAGAGGTGGAGGACGATGGGACGACCGAGGCCCTCGCCAGGAGTGGCGTTACCGGCCTCACGAGGACCGATGGTAGGACCAGCCTTGAGAGGGGCTTGGAGGGATCAACCTCGTGAGGATCTCCCGTAGGGCAACGCATGCCTTCCTCCTCTGCCACCACCGCCAAGAAGGAATGACGACCATCACTAGGACGAGGGGGCTGGGGGCTTCCAGGAGCCGCGTGCTATCGCTTGCATCTTGGGCAGAGCCCAGGCCCCAGCCTCTCAGCGCATCTTCAAGCAGTTTCTCGCGAGGTGAACGTAGTCCTCCCCAAGCTCGAGGCCACGCGCCCTCTCAGGTGGCCCGCGTGCGCCATCACGTTCAGCTTAGTGGATCAGCTCAAGTGTTTGGCTACAGCTGGTGTCCTCCCAGTGCTTTGTTCCCTAGTCATCGACAATGTGCAAGTTACCAGGACCCTCATCGATGGCGGCGCAGGGCTCAATGTTCTGTCTGTCGAGACATTCAACAATATCCAGGTGCCATATGATCAACTTCAGCCAACCAGCCTTTCTCAGGAGTCACGGACGGCTCCACCACTCCGTTAGGGCAGGTTCGCCTACCTGTCACCTTCGGACAGCGTAAGAACTATCGTACCGAGCTCATCGACTTCAACGTTGCCCACATTCGCCTGCCATACAATGCCATCCTCGAGTATCTAGCCCTGGCCAAGTTCATGGCAGTGACTCACCATGGTTACAATGTCCTCAAGATGCCGAGAAGCGGCGGAATCATCATAGTCCCCTGCGAAGAGAAGGATGCAGTGTGCTCCCTCGAGCGTGCCTTCCAAGCTGCATCAGTCAAAGACCTAGACAGCAAGAGTGAGAACCCTCCCGAGCCAGTTCCTAAGAAGAAGAAGACATCACCCAGCTCAAGGTCTCAGGAGGTAGGCATCTCCGGAGGTGCCGCGTCAGGATCTGCGCCCGTGCAAGGGGCACCTCCCTCCGTCACATAGGAAGGCGCGCCCGGCGCCCTCCTCGGGCAAGGCTCGGGGGCTCTCTCCTGGAGGGCCTCATACTTTGCCAAGATCACGAGGGAGGCGCTCAGGCACCACTTGGAGGCGTGCTTTGTGGAACGTTTCCCTCAGGAAGGCATGGGGCAAGGGAGGCCCAACCCTCAGGAGTTCATCACCAAGGCCATTCAGGAGCTTCAAGAATAACGAGTCATGCACGGCGATCGCCGCCTACCTGGTGTAGCTCCCCATCCAGGCGAGGATGGTGGGCTGTGCGTTTGCATCGACTACCCAGGGCTCAGCCGAGTCGCGTCTCAGGAGCGCCTCTGGCCTTCGCGCGTGGGACGCTGTGAGGGTCCGCCGCACAGCTACATTTGCATGCCCTTCGGCCTGCCGAACGCGGCTGCTGCTCACCAGCGTCTTATGCAAAGCATTCTGGCAGCTCAGGAGGCTAGGCACTGCGTGGTCCTGGCAAAGATGGAGATGGTCCTCGAGGAACCACCCGGACCCCCAGAGCCCCTCGAGGCTCAGGGCTCCAGCAGCTCATGAGGATCGGCCCCTTCACCGCGCATCGTCAGCTACTTCAGCACCCGCTCTACAATGGTATCATGTGACATCTTTCGAGTTCATTTCAGCTGGGAGCGCCCTCAGGGCTGCATTATTCCCAGGTCGCGTGGGTCTGTCCCTGCGGCATGTATCCCTTGTGCTTATTCTTTAGTTTAGCTTGCTGGGGGCGCCCCTCGGGCTCCATCATCCGCAAGCCGCTCGGGACTGACCCAATGGCATGTATCATTCCTGCATTTATCTAAGCTAATGTGCTCTTCATGCTTAGCTCGCTTGTGATAATCTCCTGCTCGATTGACACCTACATTTGGAGCCGCTCTCACTAGCACGGCGCTTGTGCATGGGTCTGCCCCTGCAACGTCGATAAACCTGAGCGGTCGAGCTTTGGTCGCGACAGCCTTGCAAGCATCACCTCACCAGGCCCTCAGTGCCCACACCACTCTCTCGGAGCAACCAATGGCCGGCCGGCAATCGTAATGGCAACCCTTGCTTCTCTTGTGTTGGCTTACAAGGACTACCAGAGGAATAATGTGGGGGGCGTTGCGAGCTCTCTCTCTCCCTTACCCATACAGACCGCTCGCGCGTTAAAAGGGGGGCTCCTGAGCATCACGACTCATGAGCTCTTACTGGCTCTCCAGCCCTCACCCCCTGGCCTTGTCCACGGCATCGCGACCTAGCATACCAGTGGCGGCAGAGCTTGCTCGAGGGCCGGGACCTGAGGACGTAGAGCACAAAGCAGAGTGCGGAGAAGGAAGGAGAAGCTCGTGAAGGCTTAACCCAGCTACATCCCGGCTGCCAACGCGCGAGTCCGGCACCCCGTGAAGGAACGGCTCCATGCTTTCGAGATAAGTCTCGCTCCTGGAATAGCTAATCGATGTGACACCAAACACCCATTCAGTGCGGCTCTGTGGCGGCAACGTTGCCTTCCTTTCTCGCCTTTCGGCAGCTGCTTGAGCGCTAAAGGGGACCTCCTGAGCATCACGCCTCAGGGGCTCTCATTGGACCTCGAGCCGCTCACTTCCTGGCCTTGACCACGGCATCGCGACCTGGCATACCAGCGACAGCTGAAGCCTGCCTGGGGATCAGGACCTGTCAGTGTAGAGCACCAAGTCGTCGCGAGGTTAGAAAGGAGGAACCAAGCCGAGATAGGACAGGCATTTTGCACCACTTCATAATAAGGATAATATCAACGAAAGACATTGCAGACGCTTTACATGCCCCCACGGGGTATCTCCTTGATTCTTCGTAGGGAACAAAAGACGCGAATCCTAGGGAGCCCTAACTACATGCACCCCCGCGACCGACGCCATCATCAACAGTGGGCCACGGGAGGACGGCGCCAACCCCGTCCTGATCAGCCGCGCTGGCGGCCTGATGCAGCTGCCTTGCTCCGAGCACGACGCAAGATCAGGGGCACGTATCTGTCATCGCTCGTCTCTGAGTCGCAAAGATCTTGGGAGAGTTGCTGGATTCCCAAGCATCGCCGCTGCTGCCAGAGGAGCCATTGGAGAAGCGGGTGGCAGGCCTAGCCCTTGCCACATCGACGTCCTGGCTGCCTCCTCTGGGGCAGCACTCAAGCCGGCGGCCTTCCGCGTCAAAGACCTTGAAGAAAATCAGGGAGGTGCCATCGTGTTTAAAATGAATCACGAGGGCACCTCCTATTCAGCAGACCCGAGCGATCTCGCCCCAACACGGGTCATGTAGACCTTGCCCGGAGCGACGACTTCAACCTCCGCTCCGGTCGCCGGGGTACCGCAGTCGGCGTGCTGCAGCCAAAGCTCGAGAGGCCCCCTTGGTGGCATCTCGAAGGCGAAGAAAGGAGGGAAGCGGATCCAAGAGCTTGGAGGCATGGCGGCGTGGAGAACGAGCTCGCGAGAGGAGTCCGCGGCGCGGACTCTAGGAGCAGCGACGCGCACCACCGTGACTCGTCGTCATCGCCGACAGTGCGGGCGGCGCCGCTCGGCGTCTTCTCCTCTAGGGCCCGCAGCCCGGGCGTACAGAGGTAGCGGAAACCCAAGGGGTGGCCGCTCGTACCAGGGCCTCGATGTCACCGGCCGAGCAACCTCGTCGCGGCGGCTGGGGACCGGCTGTTTCTTCGGCAGGAGCGGGTCGGGTCCCTCCCGGGGGGCCTTTCCTTTCTCTTCAGCTGAGAACCGGCGGATCGGTGCCATTGGCGGCAAGATGGAGAAGGAGCGAGCGGAGCGAGAAGAGATGGACTATGGGGGCTCACGCCTCTCTGTACTTATAGTCCAGAGGAGGCCAACTGTCGGCCTCCATGATCGCAGGTAATCATAACTCTTATTTGCATGCAGCAGGGACTCATCAAATCGAGCAGTTGTCGAGGCAACGTGGGGAACCATATCCAATCAACCGCCACGCGGCGACCAAGGCCGCAGGCTATTGGGGCCCGCGGCGCTCCACACTTACCCTTTCACTTCGCTGCTAAGCCAAGTCCGAGCGCGCCTTGGGCCCGGGGGCTACTGTAGGTGTTCTGGTAATGGGGGTCCCCATACTTGCCTGCCTGCGGTGTGGCTCAAGCAGTGGCCCAGTATGGCCCGTCTTCATCAACCCAAGCTCAAGACCCTCGCGAGGGGCCAAGCCTTGCGGGGCAGACGACGCAAGGCTTCCTCAGGGGCATCCTCACCAGGAAGGCTCGTGAGGAGGCGGAGAGATCAAAGCAGGGGTACCTCACGAGGTGCTCATGACGCAAGCCATGACGATCAAGACCAGGCGGGCGCCAGCCAGCGCAGTGTCCTTGTTTCCTCTTTGGTGCAAAGGGGGCAAGCGCAGGCGCGGAGTACCGAGGCATCAAGCAAAGGTTACCATATTGGTGCAACGAGACCAAGACTAGCAGAGCGGAAGGATGGAGGTCATGGTGGAGCCCAAGACGGCGTCATCGCCAGTGCCTTTGGCAGTCGAAGACCAACTTTAGTCAGGATAGTTTGTATTAGCTGTTCCCCTTAAAAATGGCCGTTGTTGGCTCCCTTCCCGCTCAATATTTGGGAAGAGGACCAGGGCCTCTATATATAGAGCTAGCCACCACAGTAGAGATAATCGGATCGGGACCTCAGAGGATCCACTCAAGTATAACACCGCACCAGCTCAAGAACACCTCTCGCGAGGCTGTTCTTTCTCTGTACTGTTCATCATCAGGCCCAGAGGCAATCCACCACACCACACACTAGAGTAGGGTATTACACCACAATGGTGGTCTGAACAAGTATAAACCTTGTGTCCTTCGTGTTGTTCATCGTGTAGCTTAGATTGACGGCGAGGCGTTGGGACGTGGATCGGTAAGAAGTAGATATTCACGTGCACCCCAGAGTTTGGACCTTAAGGGTTTTGCTGGAACCCCATATCCGACAGTTTTCCTACTATTATTTATGCTGTTTTATTGTATAATAATTCTTTTGGAGTAATTCTAATGCCTTTTCCCTCATAATATGCAAGGTATGCACCAAGGGGGAGAATTCCGGCAGCTGGAAATCTGGACATGAAAAAGCTACGTCAAGCTACATATTCTGCACAACTCCAAATGAGCTGAAACTTCCCGAGGAATTTGTATGGAATATTTGATAAAGTTTGGAGCAAATCAGTACCAAAGGAGGGCCACTAGGTGGGCACAACCCACCTAGGCTCGCCAGGAGGCCCGGGCGCACCCTGGTGGGTGCTGCCCTCCTCGGCCCACCTCCGGTGCCCATCTTCTGGTATATAAGTCATTTTGACCTAGAAAAAAACCAAAGGAGGACATTGGGATGAAGCGTCGCAACCTCGAGGTGGAACTTGTGCAGGAGCACTTTTGCCCTCCGGCGGAACGATTCCACCAGGGGAACTTCCCTCCCAGAGGGGGGAAATCATCGTCATCATCATTACCAACAACTCTTACATCTTGGGGAGGGCTATCTTCATCAACATCTTCACAGCACTAACTCCTCTCAAACCATAGTTCATCTCTTGTGTTCAATCTTTGTATCAAAACTATTGATTGGTGCTTGTGGGTGACTAGTAGTGTTGATTACATCTTGTAGTTGATTACTATATGGTTTATTTGGTGGAAGATTAAATGTTTAGATCGATTATGCTATTTATACCCCTATGACCTTGAGCATGTTTATCATTTGTGAGTAGTTACTTTCATTCTTGAGGTCACGGGAGAAATCATGTTGCAAGTAATCGTGTGAACTTGATATGTGTTTGATAATTTGATGATATGTATGTTGCCATTCTCTTAGTGGTGTCATGTGAACGTCGACTACATGACACTTGACCATATTTGGGCCTAAGGTAATGCATTTTGGAGTAGTTATTAGATGGTGGGTTGCGAGAGTGACAGAAGCTTAAACCCCAGTTTATGCGCTATTCCGTAAGGGACCGATTGGATCCAAAAGTTTAATACTATGGTTAGAATTTATTCTTAATACTTTTCTCGTAGTTGTGGATGCTTGCGAGAGGGTTAATCATAAGTAGGAGGTTTGTTCAAGTAATAAAAGCACCTAAGCATCGGTCCACCCACATATCAAATTATCAAAGTACCGAATACGAATTAAGCCAACATGATGAAAGTGACTAGATGAAATTCCCGTGTACCCTCAAGAACACTTTGCTTATCATAAGACACCGTTTTGGAATGTCCTCTGCCTCAAAAGGATTGGGCTACCTTGCTTCACTTTTGTTACTACTTTCTTTACTTGCTCGTTACAAATTATCTTGCTATCAAACTACTCCGCTACTTACAATTTTAGCACTTGCAAACAATACCTTGCTGAAAACCACTTGTCATTTCCTTCTGCTCCTCATTGTCACTCTTACTTATTCAAAAGGCTACAATTGACCCCATATACTTGTGGGTCATCAAGGCTATTTTCTGGCACCATTGCCGGGGAGTGAAGCACTCTTGGTAAGTGGAAATTGGTAAGGAAACATTATTACTACGTGCTGAAATTTATTGTCACTTGCTACTATGGAAAACAATCCTTTGAGGGGTTTGTTCCAGGTATATTCACCTCGACCGGAACCACAATTAGTTTCCCCTCAACCTAATGCACCTACTAAAAATATTGAATATGAAATTCCTTCGGTTATGTTAGAGCAACTGCTAGCTAATCCTTATGCAAAAGATGGAACCGAACATCCTGATATACACTTGATATATGCGGATGAAATTTGTGGATTGCTTAAGCTTGCAGGTCTGCCCGAAGTTGAAGCTAAGAAGAAGGTTTTCCCTTTATCTTTGAAGGCATTGACATGGTATAGGCTTTCCGATGATATTGGATCTTGGAACTGAAACCGTTTCAAATTGGAATTTCATCAAAAATATTATCTTATGCATCTAGTTCATTGTGATCGGAATTATATATATAATTTTTGGCCTCGTGAAGGAGAAAGTATTGCTCTAGCTTGGGGGAGGCTTAAGTCAATGTTATATTCATGCCCCAATCATGAGCTCTCGAGAGAAATTATTATTCAGAATTTTTATGCCCGGCTTTCTCGTAATGATCAATCCATGCTCGATACTTCTTGTACTGTTTCTTTTATGAAGAAAACTATTGAATTTTGATGCGATCTTTTAGAAAGAAATAAACACAACTCTGAAGATTGGGAACTCGACGAAGGTAAAGAGTCAGGTATTGAACCTAAGTTTGATTGTGTTAAATCCTTTATGAATACCAAAGCTTTTCAAAAGTTTAGCACTAAATATAGACTTGACTCTGAGATAGTAGCTTCCTTCTGTGAATCTTTTGCTACTCATGTTGATCTCCCTAAGGAGAAGTGGTTTAAATATCACCCACCAATTAAAGAAGAAATTAAAGAACCGGTAAAAGCTAAAGAAGAAACCATCATTTACAATGTTGATCCAATTTTTCCCACTGCTTATATTGAAAAAAAACCTTTTACTATTAGGGTGAAGGAACATGCTAAAGCTTCAACCGTGGTTAACAAAAGTTATGTTAGAACACCGAAACCATCTGAACAAATCAGAGTTGAACCTAATGTTGCTATGGTTAAAGATCTCTTAGTTGATAATATTGATGTTATTTACTTCTATGGTGAAGCTTCTAGAATTGTCAAACCTGAAGGAAAAGATAAACATAGACCAATTGTTGGCATGCCTGTTTTCTCAGTTAAGATAGGAGATCACTGTTATCATGGGTTATGTGACCTAGGTGCTAGTGTGAGTGATATTACTTTCTCCTTATATCAAGAAATTAAATATGAAATAGTGCCTACTGAAATAGAAGGCATAGATGTCGCTATTAAACTTGCTAATAGAGATACTATATCACCAATTGGGATTCTTAGAGATGTTGAAGTCTTGTGTGGGAAAATAAAATACCCTACTGATTTTCCTGTTCTTAGCTCCCCACAAGATGACTTTTGTCCCATTTTTGGTAGGCCTTTCTTGAACACCGTCAATGCCAAAATAGATTGTGAGAAACAAACTGTCGGTGTTAGCTTTGGTGATGAATCTCATGAATTTAATTTTTCCAAGTTTAGTAAACAACCTCATAAGAAAGGTTTTCCTAATAAGGATGAGATTATTGGTCTTGCTTCTATTGCTGTACCTCCTACTGATCCTCGGGAACAATATTTGCTAGACCATGAAAATGATTTGCATATGCGTGAAAGAAATGAAATAGATAGAATCTTTTTCGAACAACAACCTCTGCTTAAACACAATTTGCCTATTGAAACTCTAGGAGGTCCTCCTCCACCTAAAGGTGATCCTGCATTTGAATTAAAACAATTGCCAGCCACTCTGAAATATTCTTGTCTTGATGAAAAGAAGATATATCCTGTTATTATTAGTGCTAAGCTTTCAAAACATGAAGAAGAAAGATTATGGAAAGTTGTAAGGAAGCACAGGGCCGCTATTGGATATATTCTTGATGATCTTAAGGGCGTTAGTCCCACTCTATGTTAGCACAAGATTAATATGGAACCTGATGCTAAACCAGTTGTTGATCACCAACATCGGTTAAATCCAAAAATGAAAGAAGTGGTAAGAATAGAAATATTGAAACTTCTGGAAGTAGGTATAATCTATCCTATAGCTGATAGTAGATGGGTAAGCCCTGTTCATTGTGTCCCTAAGAAAGGAGGTATTACTGTTGTTCCTAATGATAAGAATGAGCTTGTTCCACAGATAGTTGTCACGGGCTATAGAATGGTAATTGATGATAGAAAATTAAATAAAGATACTAGAAAAGATCATTACCCTCTACCTTTTATCGATCAAATGTTAGAAAGATTATCCAAGCACACACATTTTTGCTTCCTTGATGGATACTCTGGCTTTTCACAAATACATGTTTTACGATCTGATCAAGAAAGGACCACTTTTACTTGTCCTTTTGGAACATTTGCTTATAGACATATGCCTTTCGGTTTATGTAATGCACCTGCTACCTTTCAAAGATGTATGACTGCTATATTCTCTGATTTTTGTGAAAATATTGTTGATGTTTTCATGGATGACTTTTCTGTTTATGGGAAGTCTTTTGATGATTGTTTGAGCAATCTTGATCGAGTCTTGCAGATATGTGAACAAACAAATCTCGTCCTAAATTGGGAGAAGTGCCACTTTATGGTTAACGAAGGTATTGTTTTGGGCCATAAAAATTCTGAAAAAGGCATTGAGGTGGACAAAGCCAAGGTTGATGCAATTGAGAAAATGCCATGTCCTGAAGATATCAAAGGTATTCGTAGTTTCCTTGGTCATGCTGGTTTCTACAGGATGTTTATTAAAGACTTTTATAAAATTTCTAGGCCTCTTACTAATCTTTTGCAAAAGGATATTCCCTTTGTGTTTGATGATGATTGTATGGAAGCCTTTGAAACACTAAACAAAGCCTTAATTACTGCACCTGTTGTTCAACCACCTGATTGGAACTTGCCTTTTGAGATTATGTGTGAAGCTAGTGATTATGCTATTGGTGATGTTCTAGGAAAAAGTGTTGATAAGAAACTAAATGTTATTCATTATGCTAGTAAAACTCTAGACAGTGCTCAACGAAACTATGCTACTACTAAAAAAGGATTCTTAGCAGTGGTGTTTGCTTGTGATAAATTCAGGTCTTACATTGTTGATTCCAAAGTAATTGTACACACCGATCATGCTGCTATAAAATATCTTATGGAAAAGAAAGGTGCTAAACCTAGACTCATTAGGTGGGTTCTTATGCTACAAGAATTTGATTTGCATATCCCTGATAGGAAAGGAGCAGAGAACCCCGTAGCTGATAACTTGTCTAGACTAGAAAATATTCTTGATGACCCACAACCAATTAATGATAGCTTCCCTAATGAACAACTAGCTGCAATAAATGTTTCTCATAGTACACCTTGGTATGCTGACTATGCTAATTATATTGTTGCTAAGTACGTACCACCTAGCTTCACATACCAACAAAAGAAAAAATTCTTCTATGATTTAAGACATTACTTTTGGGATGACCCACATCTTTATAAAGAAGGAGTAGATGGTATTATTAGACGTTGTGTACCTGAGCATGAATAGGAACAAATCCTATAGAAATGTCACTCTAAAGCTTATGGAGGACATCACGCGGGAGACAGAACCGCTCATAAGGTATTGCAATCTGGTTTTTATTGGCCTACTCTCTTCAAGGATGCCCGTAAGTTTGTCTCGTCGTGTGATGAATGCCAAAGAATAGGTAATATCGGTTAGCGTCAAGAAATGCCTATGAATTATTCACTTGTTGTTGAACCATTTGATGTTTGGGGATTTGACTTCATGAGACCTTTTCCTTCCTCTAATGGGTATACACATATTTCGGTTGCTGTTGATTATGTTACTAAATGGGTAGAAGCTATTTCAACCAGTAGTGCTGATCACAACACCTCTATTAAAATGCATAAGGACGTTATTTTCCCAAGGTTTGGAGTCCCTAGATATTAAATGACTGATGGTGGTTCACACTTTATTCATGGTGCTTTCTGTAAAATGCTTGCTAAGTATGATGTTAACCATAGAATTGCGTCACCTTATCATCCTCGGTCTAGTGGTCAAGTTGAACTTAGAAATAGAGAAATAAAACTAATCTTACAAAAGACTGTCAATAGGTCCCGGAAGAATTGGTCTAAGAAATTAGATGATGCACTTTGGGCTTATAGAATGGCTTATAAAAATCCTATGGGTATGTCTCCATATAAAATGGTTTATGGAAAGGCTTGTCATTTGCCTCTTGAGTTAGAACACGAAGAATTTTGGGCAATAAAAGAACTCAATTATGATTTCAAACTTGCTGGGGAAAAGAGGTTATTTGATATTAGCTCATTAGATGAATGGAGGACTTAGGCTTATGAAAATGCTAAGTTATTCAAAGAAAAAGTTAAAACATGGCATGACAAAAGAATCCAAAAGCACGAGTTCAAAGTCGGAGAATATGTTCTTTTGTACAACTCTCGTTTCAGATTCTTTGCAGGAAAACTGTCACATCCCTTGCTTCTGGTACTGCCTGGTGTTTGCATCTTGTTGCATCATGTTTAAATTTTATTTTAACTTGAAATGGGGATGTTCAAACCCTAGCATCAAAAGGAATTCAAATAGGTTCAACCAAAATATTTTTCATCGATTTCAAAATGGCCTTTAAAAATGTTCATCATTTCTGGATCAGGGTGAAAGCATCTACCAAAAATGGTTTACATTTTTGCAGGACATATTTGGACTTTGAATTAATTCAAACATATTTGCATTGGAGTTATTTGAATGCTATATATATTTCAGATGCTCCAAAATGTTGGAAATTGTTAAGGGTCACTGGAACAATTCAGAAGTCACCCATAATTATTTCCAGGATTTTATGAAATGGTTTAGTATTATTAGTAAATCAAAAAAGAGCAAAAGAACAGAAAATAGAAAGAAAAATAAAGGCAACACGAAACTAACCTGGCCCAAACCCTCTAGCCGGCCCAGCCCACCTGGCACTTGCCAGTAGTACTCCTCCTTCGGCCAGAAGGATGGAAGCGTGTGGCCGACGAGCGCCAGCACGCGCCGCGCCACCTCCTCCCTCCCTCCCTGCCTGTCCCTCCCCGACGCGTTTGGACAGCGCCACGCATCACCCCGGACCCTCTCGCCCACTCCCTCGTCCTCATCCCCTCCTCTCTCTCGCTTTGCACCTCATGCCCGAGCGCCACCATTGCCACAGACGCCGTTCGCCGCGGCCACAGCCACCGGCTAGCCTCCCCAACACGTCCAGGAGCTCCGCCTCTGTCATCTATGCCTCCTCGAGGACACACGCGCCGCCAGACGCCCCCGAACACCCACACCACCGTCTTCTTCAACCCTCGGCCGTGCAGATCTCCGGCGACCATACACCGTCGTCAGCGTGTCCCTGAGCCCTCTAAGCTACTCTACCAACCCGTTGTGAGCTCCGCCGCACTCTCCCCCTAACCCCGCCGTCTTTTGCGCCCACTACCTAGCCCCGCCGTTGAAGCCGAACTCCAGCTGCCGCCGCAAGCTCGCTTCTGGCGAGCTCCGACCTCCCCGTGTCCTCCCGTCGCCTCCACTGGATGCAGACGAGCCCGGGCTACGCCCCGGTGCTCTAATCCCCCGCCCCCGTTGCCCGTAGCGTGGACTCCGCCGCGACCAGTGGTCGCCGGCGACGAGCCCCGCCGCTGCCAAGCGGGCCCGACCTGCGAGGTGATTAGCCTAAGCTAATCACCACTTAACCAAACACCATTGACACTAACAAGTGGGCCCCGGTGCCCCTAAACTTTAGTTAGGGTAAGATAAGCCCCATGTTAACCCCGTGTCACTAACGTGTGGACCCCACACGCCAGGTTTGACTAGTCAGCGCAGTTGACCTGCTGACGCAGGCATGACGCAGTGCTGACACAGTAGTTGATTTTCTGGTTTTAAAATAAATCAGAAAATCCACAAAAAGGCCTAAACTTCTAAAAATCATAGAAAATCAACTGTAACTCCAAATGAAATAATTTATATATGAAAAATGATCAAAAAAATCCAATCTATCCATCTATACGATTTCCATGCATGTTAGAAAAACTTATAGCTGCTGTTTAGCACAAACCATATATATGGCATTTTAATATCCACATATGGAGTTTGAATTTGAATCTTGGACTCAAACCAACTTCATTTAATCTGGTTGCTAGTTGCATTAGCTCAAACCACAACATATTGCCATGTCACACTCATGCATCATATTGTTGTATTGCCTTGATTGTGTTCTTTCTCTGTTCCCGGTGATTGTCCCCTCTCGGTAGACGTTGCTTCGACAATGTGATTGATGACACCGATGAAGAGCTATACTATCTTCGGAAGTCTGAAGCAAGCACAACCCCCTTGTTCATTCTGATACAATCCCACTCTCTCGCTCCTGCTCTCTTTTACTGCATTAGGACAACAATAATTCAACTGTTACATGCTGCGGTAGTTGAAGCCCTTTCCTCTGCATGACCTGTCATTGCCACAGTAAATAGATGAAACCCACTAGCATGAGTAGGAGTTGTTTGAGCACTGATGTGCCTACTCATTTGTAACGCCCTGGATGTAACCTTCCACATTTGTAACTCCAACTCTTGCCATTGCCGGGTGATATATTATTTCCTCCGTGGTTGGGTTTTTGTCTTTTGTTTTGTATTTTGTTCATGTCTTGCATCTCATCTCATAGCATCTCGCGCATTGCATCTGCATGTTTTCATAAAACTTGCATCCGCTCGTAGTTGCCGCTCCTTGCTTCTCTCCATTGCGTTCATTGACCGTTCCGAGACCAACCGTGTTTTCGTTTTCCCTCTTGTCAAACCACCTAACCTCTCTGCACAACCACGACCCCTCTTGCGTGTGTCCAAAAACTGCTCCGAACCCGAACCGCTCTATCATTACCGATGGATCCGGATCATCCCCAAACATCCCGAAAGTATCTTCGGTCCTTTGTTGGACTCTCCCTAGCCTGTTTTTCCGTCCGTCCGATTAAGATCAGAGGGACCAAATGCCCCTATCCAAAAATCCATTTGCTATATATAGACCCCCTAACTAACCTAGACAAACCACCTAATTTCTAGAGATCCTACCCTAGCGCCACCACCATCTACATCGGGATCCTCCCTGATCCAAAATCATCCCTCGTTCAACACCAGCCTCCCCTGCTCATGCCTGATAACCCACAAGTATAGGGGATCGTAACAGCTTTCAAGGGTAGAGTATTCAACCCAAATTTATTGATTCGACACAAGGGGAGCCAAAGAATATTCTTGAGTATTAGCAGTTGAGTTGTCAATTCAACCACACCTGGATAACTTAGTATCTGCAGCAAAGTGTTTAGTAGCAAAAGTGGTATGATAATAATAGTAGCAGTAGCAAAAGTAAAGATAAATGTTTTTGGGTTTTTGTAGTAGTTGTAATAGTAGCAACGGAAAAGTAAATAAGCTAAGAACAATATGTGAAAAGCTCGTAGGCAATGGATCAGTGATGGATAATTATGCCGGATGCGATTCCTCATGCAATAGTTATAACATAGGGTGATATAGAACTAGCTCCAATTCATCAATGTAATGTAGGCATGTATTCCGTAAATAGTCATACGTGCTTATGGAAAAGGACTTGTATGACATCTTTTGTCCTACCCTCCCGTGTTCAGTGGGGTCCTTACGGAAACTAAGGGATATTAAGGCTTCCTTTTAATAGAGAACCGGAACAAAGCATTAGCACATAGTGAATACATGAACTCCTCAAACTATGGTCATCACCGAGAAGTATCCCGATTATTGTCACTTCGGGGTTGTCGGACCATAACACATAATAGGTGACTATAGACTTGCAAGATAGGATTAAGAACACACATATATTCATGAAAACATAACAGGTTCAGATCTGAAATCATGGCACTCGGGCCCTAGTGACAAGCATTAAGCATAGCAAAGTCATAGCAACATCAATCTCAGAATATAGTGGATACTAGGGATCAAACCCTAACAAAACTAACTTGATTACATGGTAAATCTCATCCAACCCATCACCGTCCAGCAAGCCTACGATGGAATTACTCACGCACGACGGTGAGCATCATGAAATTGGTGGTGGAGGACGGTTGATGATGACGACGGCGACGAATCCCCCTCTTCGGAACCCCAAACGGACTCCAGATCAGCCCTCCCGAGAGAGATTAGGGTTTGGCGGTGGCTCCGTGTCATGAAACGCGATGAAACTTTCTCTCTGATTTTTTTCTCCCCGAGACGGTATATATGGAGTTGGAGTTGAGGTCAGGAGGTGTCCAGGGGGCCCACGAGATAGGAGGGCACGCCCTAGGGGGGGGGCTGTCTCGTGGACAACCCGTGGGCCCCCTGGCCTTGATTCTTTCGCCAAAAATTCTTATTAATTATGAAAAGTGCCTCCATGGATTTCCAGGACATTCCGAGAACTTCTCTTTTCTACACATAAAACAACATCATGGCAGTTCTGCTGAAAACAGCGTCAGTCCGGGTTAGTTTCATTCAAATCAAGCAAGTTAGAGTCCAAAACAAGGGCAAAAGTGTTTGGAAAAGTAGATACGTTGGAGACGTATCAACTCCCCCAAGCTTAAACCTTTGCTTGTCCTCAAGCAATTTAGTTGATAAACTGAAAGTGATAAAGAAAAAGTTTTACAAACTCTGTTGCTCTTGTCATTGTAACATGAAAAGCCAGCATTCAAGTTTAAGCAAATATTATGAACTAACCATACTAAGAATAACACATAGGTCTCACAATTACTCATATCAATAACATAATCAGCTAGCAAGCTATAATAATAAAACTCGGATGACCACACTTTCTCAAAATAATCATAACATGATATAACAAAATGGTATCTCGCTAGCCCTTTCTGAGACCGCAAAACATAAATGCAGAGCACCTTTAAAGATCAAGGACTGACTAAACATTGTAATTCATGGTAAAAGAGATCCAGTCAGGTCATACCCAATATAAACCAATAATAATGAATCCAAATGACAGTGTGCTCTCCAGCGGGTGCTTTTAATAAGAAGGATGATGACTCAACATAAAAGTAAATAGATAGGCCCTTCGCAGAGGGAAGCAGGGATTTGTAGAGGTGCCAGAGCTCGATTTTAAAATAGAGATTGAATAACATTTTGAGCAGCATACTTTTGCTGTCAATGCAACAACTATGAGATGGATGTATCTTCCATACTACATGCATTATAGGCAGTTCCCAAACAGAATGGTAAAGGTTTATACTCCCCCAACCACCAACAAGCATAAATCCATGGCTTGCTCGAAACAACGAGTGCCTCCAACATACAACAGCCCTGGTGGAGTTTTGTTTAATTAATTTGATTTGCTTTGATCTTTTTGGATCATCGGACTCGGCATCCCGGTTACCGGCCCTTTCTCGTGAATGAGGAGCGGAGTCCACTCCTCTTGAGAATAACCCACCTAGCATGGAAGATATAGGCAGCCCTAGTTGAAACATGAGCTGATCGAGCATATAAAACAGAATTTCATTTGAAGGTTTGGAGTTTGGCACATGCAATTTTACTTGGAACGGTAGGTAAATACCGCATATAGGTAGGTATAGTGGACTCATATGGAACAACTTTGAGGTTTATGGAGTTTGGATGCACAAGCAGTATTCCCGCTTAATACAGGTGAAGGCTAGCAAAAGACTAGGAAGCGACCAATTGAGAGAGCGACAACAGTCGTAAACATGCATTAAAATTAATTCACACCGAGTACAAGCATGAGTAGGATATAATCTACCATGAACATAAATATCATGAAGGCTATGTTGATTTGATTCAACTACATGCGTGAACATGTGCCAAGTCAAGTCACTCAATTCATTCAAAGGAGGATACCATCCCATCATACCACATCATAATCATTCTAATAGCATTTTGACACGCAAGGTAAACCATTATAACTCATAGCTAATCAAGCATGGCACAAGCAACTATAATCTCTAAATGTCATTGCAAATATGTTTACTTCATAATAGCTGACTCAGGAACGATGAATCATCATATTTACAAAAACAAGAGAGGTCGAGTTCATACCAGCTTTTCTCATCCCAATAAGTCCATCATATATCGTCATTATTGCCTTTCACTCACACGACCGAACGATGTGTATAATAATAAGAGTGCATGTGCATTGGACTAAGCTGGAATATGCAAGCATTCAACTCAAGAGAGAGAAGACAAGAAATATGGGCTCTAAGTTAAATAAACAATCATGCATATAAGAGCCACTAAGCATTTTCAATATAGTCTTATCGACCCCCCCCCCCAAAGGAAAGAAAATAAAACTATTTACACGGGAAAGCTCACAACAAGTAAAAGAAGAACAAGAAATCTTTTTGGGTTTTCATTTTAATTTCTACTACAAGCAAGGAAATTAAACTAACTAATTTTTTGGTTTTTCTTAAGGTTTAACAAACACACAAAAAGAAAGCTAGAAAAAGAAATTTAAACTAACATGGATAATACAATGAAAGAGTGTGAGCACCGACGACTAGTGTGTGAACATGAATGTAAAGTCGATGAGAAATACGTACTCCCCCAAGCTTAGGCTTTTGGCCTAAGTTGGTCTAATACCAATGACCGTCTGGCTGATATCCATAAGAGTAGCTAGGGTAGTACTGAGATGCAGAGGCGACCGCCTCCTGAGCAGCAGCGTGTTGGCGAGCTGCCTCCATTCCCCTCTCATATTCAGTTGCTTCTTCCCTGGTGACAACATATATTCCTTTTGCCTGATAATCAAAAAGGTAGGGAGCAGGAAGAGTAACAGGGACGACATTGCGTCTGTCATAGGTTAGTCGATAATGGAGGAATTGTTCATTCCTCTCAAGAAAATTATGATCAAACATAGCTTCTTTATCCAAATAAACAGGAGGTACAAGCATGTCCCCCTCTCGTGGAGCTATATTAAGAAAATTAGCCACACGGGTTGCATAAATCCCTCCAAAGAAATCTCCCTTTTTATTATTATTATGCAACCTATGTGCAACTATTGCCCCCAAGTTATGACCTCTATAACCTGACACAACACTCTTGAGGACACAAAGATCAGGAGCACACATGTGACAAACTTCGTCCTTACCGTTAATGCATCTACCAATAAAGAGAGCAAAGTAATGTATAGCAGGAAAATGGATGCTCCCTATGGTAGCTTGTGTTACGTCCCTAGATTCTCCCACAGTAATACTAGCAAGAAAATCTCTAACTTCAGATTTGGGAGGATTATTAATATTACCCCACTGCGGGAGGTTGCAAGAAGTTGTGAAATCCTCTAAATCCATGGTATAAGATGTATCATAAATATCAAACACAACACTAGGAGAATTACGCGAAGAAATATATTCGAACCTCCGCACAAAAGAATCAGTCAATTGATAATATTGGGGACACTTATCTTGTAAGAAGTCCTCAAGCTCAGCATTATGCACATACGCGTCAAATTCCCCCTTGAAGCCTGCTTCAACCATAAATCATCGGATGGCCACTCGCAAGCCCGTACATTTGCGTCCCTCGGCAAATTAACATCTTGTTCACATATAGCAATCCTCGGCCCTTTCTTTGCCGAGGAACCACCTTGGTACATTCTTCTAAGCATATTTCTATTTCTGAAATTTTAGTAACTTCAAAATAAAAGTGAATAAAACTAAACAAGATTGCTAGCAACTACTCCTACAAGTGCCTAGAGCCTATATCATGCATTGGAATTGCTTGGGACCTCAAAAATTTAACATGCAAGCTCAAGAACATGGTCACCTATGCAGCAAAAATTTGCAATGAATAAAGCACTAGAACAAAAACTATTTGGACCAATGGAGGAGTCACATCCCAAGCAACAATCTCCCAAAGCAGTTTTGAGAATGGAGCTTTGAGCTAAGAGATCAAAAATCGCAGCAAAACGAGCTAGAACTCGGGCTTGAGCTGGATGGGGATTTTTTGGGTAGAATATGAAGTGTATGGGTGCTGGCATAAGTGGAGGGGAGCCACCAGGGGCCCACGAGACAGGGGGGCGCCCTACAGGGGGGGGCGCCCTCCTCTCTCGTGGCCTGGTGCTTTCCCCTTTTGCGATGTTTTCAGTGCGTAAAATCTTCAAATATTCCAGAAAAAAGATACTAAATTTGCAGGCCATTTGGAGCACTTTTATTTTCGTACTATTTTTTAATGCACGAATAATTCAGAAAACAGACAGATAATAATATTTTTGCTTTATTTATTCTAAATAACAGAAAGTAAAAGGAGGGTATAGAAGGTTGTGCCTTCTAGTTTCATCCATCTCATGATCATCAAAATGAACCCACTAACAACGTTGATCAAGTCTTGTTAACAAACTCATTTCGAATAACACGGAACCGGACAAATTTCGAATAACACTAAGTTACCTCAACGGGGATATGAAAATCCACAACAATAAGAATATCATACTTTTTCTTGACAGTAGGGAGAGGAAATTCAAAACCTCCAAAAATGATAGTTGGAACTTTTTCAATAGAATTCATGCTATGAACTTGAGATTGTTTCCTCGGAAAGTGTACCGTATGCTCATTACCATTTACATGAAAAGTGACATTGCCTTTGTTGCAATCAATAACAGCTCCTGCAGTATTAAGAAAAGGTCTACCAAGAATAATAGACATGCTATCGTCCTCGGGAATATCAAGAATAACAAAGTCCGTTAAGATAGTGACATTTGCAACCACAACAGGCACATCCTCACAAATACCGACAGGTATAGCAGTTGATTTATCAGCCATTTGCAAAGATATTTCAATAGGTGTCAACTTATTCAATTCAAGTTTACGATATAAGGAGATCGGCATAACACTAACACTGGCTCCAAGATCACATAAAGCAGTTCTAACATAATTTCTTTTAATAGAGCATGGTATAGTTGGTACACCCGGATCTCCAAATTTCTTTGGTATTCCACCCTTAAAAGTGTAATTAGCAAGCATGGTGGAAATTTCAGCTTTCGGTATCTTTCTTTTATTTGTGATGATATCCTTCATATATTTAGCATAAGGATTTACTTTAAGCATATCAGTTAAGCGCATACGTTAGAAAATAGGTCTAATCATTTCAGCAAAGCGCTCAAAGTCCTCATCATCCTTTGACTTGGATGGTTTAGGAGGAAAGGGCATGGGTTTCTGAACCCATGGTTCCCTTTCTTTACTGTGCTTCCTAGCAACAAAATCTCTCTTATCATAACATTGATTCTTTGATTGTGGGTTATCAAGATCAACAATAGGTTCAATCTCTATATCATTGTCTTTGCTAGGTTGAGAATCAACATGAACATTAACATTAATATTATCACTAGGTTCATGTTCATCACCTGATTGAGTTTCAGCATCAGAAATAGAAATATCATTGGGATTCTCAGGTGTGTCTGCAGTAGGTTCACTAGAAGCATGCAAAGTTCTATCATCTTTCTTCTTCTTCTTTTTAGAAGAACTAGGTGCCTCTAAATTATTTCTCTGAGAATCTTGCTCGATTCTCTTAGGGTGGCCTTCAGGATACAAAGGTTCCTGAGTCATTCTACCAGTTCTAGTAGCCACTCTAACAGCAAAGTCATTTTTATTATTCAATTCATCAAGCAAATCATTTTGAGCTTTAAGTACTTGCTCAGCTTGGGTAGCAACCATAGAGGCATATTTGCTTACGCGGCGAAGTTCATCTTTAACTCTGGCCAGATTATCACCTATGCGTCCTATCTCGAAGGCATTATTCTTTAACTCTCTACCAACATAAGCATTAAAACTTTCTTGTCTAGCCATAAAGTCATCAAATTCATCTAAGCATGGGCTATGAAATTTAGTAGAGGGTATTTCAACTTTATCATATCTATAGAAAGAATTTACCTTTACTACCTGTGTCGGGTTCTCAAGACAATGTGGCTCTTCAGGCGGTAAACTAAGACCATGTATTTCTTCAATAGGAGGTAAATTCTTAACATCTTCAGCTTTAATACCTTTTTCTTTCATTGATTTCTTTGTCTCTTGCATATCTTCAGGACTGAGAAATAAAACACCTCTCTTCTTCGGAGTGGGTTTAGGAATAGGCCCAGGAATTGGCTCAATTGGTTCAGGAATTACTTCAGGAACTGGCTCAGGAAGAGTCCAATTATTTTCATTAGTCAACATATTATTCAATAGTATTTCAGCTTCGTCGACTGTTCTTTCCCTGAAAACACAACCAACACAACTATCCAAGTAGTCCTTGGAAGCATCGGTTAGTCCATTATAAAAGATATCAAGTATTTCATTTTTCTTAAGAGGATGATCAGGCAAAGAATTAAGTAACCGGAGAAGCCTCCCTCAAGCTTGTGGGAGACTCTTCTTTGATTTGCACAAAATTATATACTTCTCGCAAGGCAGCTTGTTTCTTATGAGCAGGGAAATATTTAGCAGAGAAGTAATAAATCATATCCTGGGGACTACGCACACAACCAGGAGCAAGAGAATTATACCAAGTCTTAGCATCACCCTTTAATGAGAACGAAAATATCTTAAGGATATATAAATAGCGAGACTTCTCATCATTAGTAAACAGGGTGGCTATATCATTCAACTTGGTTAGATGTGCCACAACAGTTTCAGATTCAAGGCCATAAAAAGGATCAGATTCAACTAAAGTGATAATATCAGGATCAAAAGAGAATTCATAATCCTTATTAGTAACACAGATAGGTGAAGTAGCAAAAGCAGGATCGGGTTACATTCTAGCGTTAAGAGACTGCTGCTTCCATTTAGCTAATAATTTCTTAAGATCATTTCTATAATTGCAAGCAAGAATTTCCATAGCAGCTGTTTCATGCATAACATAAGCATTAGGAACAACAGGTAATACATAATCATTGGGGGGACCTTCATCATCACTATCATCAGTAATAGGATCTTCAGTAATTTCATTCCCCCTAAATCTAGCAAGTTGTTCATCTAGAAATTCACCTAATGGCAAAGTAGTATCACGCACAGAAGTAGTTTCATCATGCATAGCAGAAGTGGCATCATCAATAACATGCGACGTATCAGAATTCATAGCAGTATCAGGTTTAGGTGTCGCAAGCTTACTTATAACGGAAGGAGAATCTAGTGCAGAGCTAGATGGCAGTTCCTTACCTCCCCTCATAGTTGAGGGCAAAATAGTAGTTCGATCGTCTTTCAAGTTCTTCATAGTGATCAACAGATATAAATCCCAAGTGACTCAGAGAATAGAGCTATGCTCCCCGGCAACGGCGCCAGAAATTAGTCTTGATAACCCACAAGTAAAGGGGATCGCAACATCTTTCGAGGGTAGAGTATTCAACCCAAATTTATTGATTCGACACAAGGGGAGCCAAAGAATATTCTTGAGTATTAGCAGTTGAGTTGTCAATTCAACCACACCTGGATAACTTAGCATCTGCAGCAAAGTGTTTAGTAGCAAAAGTGGTATGATAATAATAGTAGCAGTAGCAAAAGTAAAGATAAATGTTTTTGGGTTTTTGTAGTAGTTGTAACAGTAGCAACGGAAAAGTAAATAAGCTAAGAACAATATGTGAAAAACTCGTAGGCAATGGATCAGTGATGGATAATTATGCCGGATGCGATTCCTCATGCAATAGTTATAACATAGGGTGATATAGAACTAGCTCCAATTCATCAATGTAATGTAGGCATGTATTCCGTAAATAGTCATACGTGCTTATGGAAAAGAACTTGTATGACATCTTTTGTCCTACCCTCCCGTGTTCAGCGGGGTCCTTACGGAAACTAAGGGATATTAAGGCCTCCTTAGAGAACCGGAACAAAGCATTAGCACATAGTGAATACATGAACTCCTCAAACTATGGTCATCACCGAGAAGTATCCCGATTATTGTCACTTCGGGGTTGTCGGATCATAACACATAATAGGTGACTATAGACTTGCAAGATAGGATCAAGAACACACATATATTCAGGAAAACATAATAGATTCAGATCTGAAATCGTGGCACTCGGGCCTTAGTGACAAGCATTAAGCATAGCAAAGTGATAGCAACATCAATCTCAGAATATAGCGGATACTAGGGATCAAACCCTAACAAAACTAACTTGATTACATGGTAAATCTCATCCAACCCATCACCGTCCAGCAAGCCTACGATGGAATTACTCACGCACGACGGTGAGCATCATGAAATTGGTGGTGGAGGATGGTTGATGATGACGACGGCGACGAATCCCCCTCTTCGGAACCCCGAACGGACTCCAGATCAGCCCTCCCGGGAGAGATTAGGGTTTGGCGGTGGCTCCGTGTCATGAAACGCGATGAAACTTTCTCTCTGATTTTTTTCTCCCCGAGACGGTATATATGGAGTTGGAGTTGAGGTCGGGAGGTGTCCAGGGGGCCCACGAGATAGGAGGGCACGCCCTAGGGGGGGCTGTCTCGTGGACAACCCGTGGGCCCCCTGGCCTTGATTCTTTCGCCAAAAATTCTTATTAATTATGAAAAGTGCCTCCATGGATTTCCAGGACATTCCGAGAACTTCTCTTTTCTACACATAAAACAACATCATGGCAGTTCTGCTGAAAACAGCGTCAGTCCGGGTTAGTTTCATTCAAATCAAGCAAGTTAGAGTCCAAAACAAGGGCAAAAGTGTTTGGAAAAGTAGATACGTTAGAGTCCAAAGCCTTTTTCCCTTGGGTTTCCGGAGCCCGAGGGTCATCTTTATTTAACCCCCCCCCCCCCGGGCCAGTGCTCCTTCGAGTGTTGGTCCGAACCGAGCAGCCTGCGGGGCCACCTTGGGGAAACTTGAGGGCTGGTTTTACTCGTAGCTTGACTTATCCGGTGTGCCCTGAGAATGAGGTACGTGAGACTCCTATCGGGATTTGTCGACACATCGGGCGGCTTTGCTGGTCTTGTTTTACCATTGTCAAAATGTCTTGTAAACCGAGATTCCGAGACTGATCGGGTCTTCCTGGGAGAAGGTATATCCTTCGTTGACCATGAGAGCTTGTGATGGGCTAAGTTGGGACACCCTTGCAGGGTATTATCTTTCGAAAGCCGTGCCTGCAGTTATGTGGCAGATGGGAATTTGTTAATGTCCGGTTGTAGATAACTTGACACTTGACTTAATTAAAACGCATCAACCGCGTGTGTAGCCGTGATGGTCCATTTTCGACGGAGTCCGGGAAGTGAACACGGTTTTGTGTTATGTTTGACGTAAGTAGGAGTTTAGGATCACTTCTTGATCATTGCTAGCTTCACGACCGTTTCGGTTGCTTCTCTTCTCGCTCTTATTTACGTATGTTAGCCACCAGACTTGCTTAGTCGCTACTGCAACCTCACCACTTTACTCCTTCCTTACCCATTAAGCTTTGCTAGTCCCGATACCCATGGTAATGGGATTGGTGAGTCCTCGTGGCTCACAGATTACTACCACAACAGTTGCAGGTACAGGTTGCGATGATCATGACGCGAGAGCGATGTTTACTTGTTTTGAAGTTCTTCTTCTGCTTCTTCTTCAATCAGGGGATAGGTCCATGTCGGCAGCCTGGGCTAGCAGGGTGGATGTTGTTTGAGTTTCTATTTGTGTTTCATCCGTAGTCGGATGTTGCTCTTGTGTATTGTGTTGTTGTATTCATGTGTCTCCAATATGCGCTTCTATCCTTAGTGGGATCTTCGAGTTCCTTTAGGATAGGGTCGCATATTGGGCGTGACAAGTTGGTATCAGAGGCTCGACCGACCATAGGAGCCCCCTTGATTGTTGGCCGCTGTTGAGTCTAGAAGAAAACAATTCTGAGTCTTAGGATTATATATATCAGAGAGTAGGATTCTTTTTACTCCTCAGCCCCTTTCGTCGCTCTAGTGAGGACTCTCGACGTAGATGTTTTGTCTTTCCTCTCCTCAATATTTCACAAATTTTTTTAGGATCACGCGGGTATCTTGGGATCATTCTGATATTCTTGCGACGAGAACATTGTTCTTGGTGCCTCCTGACATTTAGGGGTTGTGGCAGTGTCCCGGGGAGTTGAGCTCCGAGGTGTTGTCGTCATAATTTTATCGTTGCAATTCTGGAATATCTGAGTTTTGCCGACATCGAAAATCTCTTTTATGCAGTTGTTGGTGAGATAACCTCGACGCCACCCAGTACTGGGGAGTTCGGGAGTATTGGCATAGCTCGTATAACGGATGCTTTTCAAAGGTTGAGGTGCACGATTTCCGAAGGTTTCTTGGTTATATGTTGACGGATGGATACAGCTGGATGTAGGGATTGTTAGTTTTGGGTGAGATATATTGCTTCCCCTGTATCCCCAACACCAGATTGCATAACCAAAAAGTTTCAGGAGTTTTATAGGTGGGAATTCAAGTAGCTCCTAGAATATCTTTCTGACAGATGCATGATATGAGAATGGGGTTCGACGTTTAGTGGTCCGCCTATCCACGGTCGTTTTTACAGTGGTCTCGTTGTGTCTTAAAGAGCCCTTGGCTATCCTGGTTCGGAGACACTTCGTATGTCATGTGCACTGCCTTGTACAAGATGGTGCTATACGATCGAGCCTGTGTGGGCCCCACCACGAAAACTTCGGATGAAATCTCTATCATATGTTTGTTCCGGCTTATTCTGCGAGCCAAATATTTGTTTTGTTTTGAGTTGTGGTATTCGAGTTGCTTCCATGTCAAGTGTTGATTCCATACCTTTCAAGAGGTGTTCTCATATTTCTATGGGAGTACTAATCCTTTTGATCATCAAGATTGTCATGTCAATTCTTTCCAACCGGTGTGCTTCTCTTCAAGTGGATCCGATCATTTCAACATTTGTGATATCAATTCTAAGTTTTCTCAACGGTATCCGTTTCATCCGTCCCCAAGTTTCCTTTGTTTTCCCGCCCTCCCACCCTTTTTCTTCAAGGACTCAGATTTCTTAATCATGTATCCTTTTATTTGTGGGAAGTCTCTTCATTCTTTTCTTTCAATGTTCTTATCCGGTGATTTCCCATGAAGATGCTCAACAGTTTCAAGCTCATCATCCTTCATTGTTGTTTCTTCTCCGGTGGATCCAATTCAAGCTTTTGATTTTCATCATATTCCTTTCCTCGTTTCTAATGCTTTCTCATGCCGATGCACCTCTTAATCATTCACTTCTTCCTATTCATTTGTTCTGGAGTGCTGAAGATATCTCACAAGACTTGTGTTTCCATTCTCAATCCGTTCAAGATATTTCGAGGTTGTTATCTCATTCAAGCTATTTAATTCTACCGGTGCAATCTCTATTTCAAGCAATCCGTCAACTATGGTTCTTTCGAGTGGGCCCTAACCCATAGGTCTTTTTCAAGGATCTTACCTGACTCTTCTAATTTTCCCGGAGCTATTCCCAAATTCTTTCCGAAGTTTGACGTAAGAATACATTTTCATCAGTCACATGCCTTCTCCAAGGTCGCTTTCAAATTCTTTTCAGCTTTGGTCAACCTTTCCTCTTTTAATCCTTCTGGAGTTTCTCAACAATTGGGTGGTGTTTCTCCTCGTCATTCTCGGATTTTGAAGACCGAAGAAGAGTTCCTCTTAAATCCTTACCCATTCATTCCAAAGATGCGTAGTTCAAGCTTGATGCCATCCTCTCATAATTGTTTTCGATTGTGAGAATTCTTTTCACCAATCCGGAGAATTTCATGAGTTGTTTCCATTTCTTTCCTCCGAAGGCCATCATGTCATAATTCTTCATTCTCAGCGTGTAGCTATCGTTCTCCAAATCTTACCGGTGCATCTTTCAAATAACCTCTAATTAGTTCATGGCCTCTTCATTCTCATGTATCTAAATCCCCTCAAGTATCTTCATTCGTT
Organism: Triticum aestivum; assembly: GCF_018294505.1. Lineage (NCBI taxonomy): Eukaryota > Viridiplantae > Streptophyta > Magnoliopsida > Poales > Poaceae > Triticum > Triticum aestivum. The sequence continues at coordinate 123,970,622 of NC_057807.1, read as the reverse complement.
TTCCAATTCGTTCCGGTGAATTGTGCCCTTGCTACTCCCTTTTCCAATTTTTACGGTGGTTCGTTCAAGATTTCACTTACTTCATTATCATATCAATTCATTCGTTGTTTCCAAATTCCACCGGTGGTTCCAAAAATACCTTCTCAAGTTTGCGCTATATCTCTCTTAATCCTTTCTATGAGAATAAGTAGTATGCCAAATCTGTTGCTTGTCATCAATTTAAATTGGTGAAGGATACGCATAACGTAATTCTTATTATTGTTTCATCCAAGTGATCTAGTTTCTTCTTTCCAGAGTTGCTCATCATGTCACATTTCTTGGTTCGAGATGGTTCATCTTTTCTTTTCCAGAGTTCCAAGTTTTCCACATTATCTCGTCCCGAAGCTCCATCTAAATCATCACAAGGCTTCACCCTATGTTTTTCAACTTCTCTTTCTTTCTATCATCCTTTTATTACCGGAGTTCTTCATGGAGGCTCTACATGGTGGTTCGTCAAGGATTCCTTTCATTCGTCATTTGTTCTTCAAGATTTCTCTCGAGGTGATGATCCGCCAAGCTATACTCAAAATTAAACATGGTGCCCAACACATGTTTTGTTTTGAGGAGTTCAAGTATTCTTCTTCTTGCATTTCGAAGTGCAATTATTTCTACCTTATCTTTTGAGGTGGTATTATATCATTCTTGACAATTTCCATTCATGTTTCGTGATTCACATGTTGTCAAGAATGAGGTATTCTAAATCCATTAATCTCTTTGTTGGAGTTATCTTGTGTCATATTTCACCTAAAGCCTTCCCTAAGGAATGTTGCTATTGTGGTGATTATCAATGGTCCGAGTTATCTCTCTATCATCTTGGTGGAAGAAGTTTTCCATCTCGTTGGTGTTATCAATTATATTATTTGTTTTCGTAGTGGCAGAATTTTTGCCTCGATTTTGAGAAGTTTTCCATAAGCCCACTACAAGTTTATTCGTTTCGTTGTTGGTTTTCCAACAACCCCGTTGTAACCTTCTTGGAAGGGTGGTTTCCAAGCTCATTTGTGGCAGAAGTTGGCATTTTCTCCTACATTTTGTTATTCCAATGATCTATCGTCCATTCTTTCTTCCGGAGGCATTGTGATGTTGCTCTCTTCACTCATCATCTCGAATTGTGAGGATCATGTTTTTTTCGTGCTTATCCATTTAACCGGAGTGTTGTGTCATCTCTTAAAGTTCTTTTCATCTTATCAAGTCTTGCATCTCTTTTCAACCGGAGTGTTGTCCGAATTTGATCGTCCTTGTCCCTTGTTTATCTCGTTTCAACCAGAGTGGTTTCAATTCCTTCTTGTCCATTGTACTCGTCGTTCATTGCTTTGCAACCTCCAAGGTTCACATGGTGTTCCTTGTTTCTATTTTCTACCGCAGTCCTCTCAATTGTGTTCAACTCTGTTGTGTTCTTTCTTTCAACTTTTTAACCTCTCAAGGTTCTTTGGTTTCACTCTTTTGTCGAAGAAGCAACTTAGTTTTACCTCCTCTCTTCCTCTTCCGTTTCTCTCTGATGCCATCCTAGATCTCGGGACGAGATCCTCTTGTAGTGGTGGAGTGTTGTAACGCCCCGGATGTAACCTTCCATATTTGTAACTCCAACTCTTGCCATTTCCGGCTAGGTGATATATTATTTCCTCCGTGGTTGGGTTTTTGTCTTTTGTCTTGCATTTTGTTCATGTCTTGCATCTCATCTCATAGCATCTCGCGCATTGCATCTGCATGTTTTCATAAAACTTGCATCCGCTCGTAGTTGCCGCTCCTCGCTTCTCTCCGTTGCGTTCATTGACCGTTCCGAGACCAACCGTGTTTTTGTTTTCCCTCTTTACAAACCACCTAACCTCTCTGCACAACCACCGACCCCTCTTGTGTCTGTCCGAAAACTGCTCCGAACCCAACCTGCTCTATCGTTACCGATGGATCCGGATCATCCCCAAACATCCCGAAAGTATCTTTGGTTCTTTGTTGGACTCTCCCTAGCCTATTTTTCCGTCCGTCCGATTAAGATCGGAGGGACCAAATGCCCCTATCCAAAAATCCATTTGCTATATATAGACCCCCTAACTAACCTAGAAAAACCACCTAATTTCTAGGGATCCTAACCTAGCGCCGCCACCATCTACATCGGGATCCCCCCTGATCCAAAATCCTCCCTCGTTCAACACCAGCCTCCCCTACTCATGCCCCGAGCCTCCCGGTGTCCAGGAGCACAAGCTCCCTCGCGTCGCTGCCTCATCAGCTCCGTTGCCGGCAGTAGCACTCGAGCCCTGCCTCGTCCCCCATCGTCCTCGCCCGTCGTCACGTCACTAGCGTCCTGACCGCCGGAGCGCAACCACCTTTCCGCTGCCGTCGAGAGCCACCACAGCAGCAGCTCCAAGCCGCTCCCTCACCTGCGCCCCGATCCCCTGCACCACCTCGCTGGAGCTCCTCTCCAGCATGCCGCCAGCAAGCAGCAGCAGCAACCAGGCCGAACCCACGACCTCTTCTCCTCCTATTTTCCCCTCTATCTCTCTCTCATGGTGGCCCCTCTCTCTTCTTCACAGGAATGACAGGAGCACCGCCGCGCCATGGCCTCGCTGAGCTCTGCCCGCACCAGCGCCTCAAGCCGCCACTTCTTCGTTAGATCCGGACGGGACCGACCGGATCTGCTCGTCCTCACCGTCCCTTGCACTCGCCAAGTCCCGCCTTGGACCTGCGCGCCGCCGGTCTCTGCTCGCTCGATCCCCTGCCCTGCCTCGACCACCTCCTGGGTCGAGCATTGACCGCGTCCCCACCGCCTCGTTCGATCCAGCCAGGAGCAGCCTAGCACGCCAGCCGCCCGGCCTCAAGGCCTAATCTGAGCAGCTCCCCCATGCCCTGGGCCAGATCTCAGATTCGGCCCAACTCCTGTTTTTTTCCTTCTGCGAATTTAGCATTTATCCAGGATTTACAGATTTGCAGAAAAACCCTTATTCTTCATGCATTTAATAACTCACAAACTGTGCATCGGATTAAAATGTTTTAAACATGTAAAATGTTTAGAATTTTGTCTAGTTTCATATTAGGCAACTTTCATCCATGTTTGATATGCTTAAACTTGTTGTTTGTTTAAATTTGCTTAAATGTCATGCTAAAATGATTTATTTCATAACTAAATAACCGTAGCTCCAATTTTAATAAACTTTATATGTAAATGGGGTGAAAAAATGCATAGATTAGCTTGGTGCACTTTGTTTTACTGTTTAACAACATTAAAATTGTGTATAGGGCAGAACAGTAGCAAATTCATAAATTGCATATGAGGATTTTCCGGAATTGTTGTTTGTTGTTCCGGCCTCATTCAAACTTGCCTACATAGGTAGTTTAATTATGCTTCACCTCTTGCCATGTTTAACAACATTCAATATTGTTGGGTAGCATAAATGGGAGTGAACTAAATAATTGTATGTGGTGTTCCGTTAATATGCAACTCCTTGCATTGCTCCACTTAATTTGTAGTATTGTTTGTTGCACTTTGCCATGCCATGCCTCATTAAACCGGACATGCATCATATTTGTTTGTGCATCATGTAATGTTTATGCTTGTGTGATTACCATGTTGTTTGCTTCTTTCCGGTTTGCTTCTCTCGGTAGCTTCGGTTTCGTTCCAGAGTTGTGAGGATTCGTTCGACTATGTCCGTTTGTCTTCTTCTTGGACTCGTTCTTCTTCCTTGTGGGATTTCAGGCAAGATGACCATTACCCTCGATATCACTTCTATCTTTGCTTGCTAGTTGCTTCGTTCTATCGCTATGTTGTGCTACCTATCACTTGTTTCCCGTGCCTCCCATATTGCCATGTCAGCCTCTAACCTTTTCACCCTTCCTAGCAAACCATTGTTTGGCTATGTTACCGCTTTGCTCAGCCCCTCTTATAGTGTTGTTAGTTTCAGGTGAAGTTGAAGATTGCTCCATGTTGGAACAGGATTATGTTGGGATATCACAATATCTCTTATTTAATTAATGCACCTATATACTTGGTAAAGGGTGGAAGGCTTGGCCTTATGCATGGTGTTTTGTTCCACTTTTGCCAACCTAGTTTCCGTCATACCGGTGTTATGTTCCTTGATTTTGCGTTCCTTATGTGGTTGGGTGATTTATGGGACGCCCTTGAGAGTTCGCTTTGAATAAAACTCCTCCAGCAAGGCCCAACCTTGGTTTTACCATTTGCCTACCTAAGCCTTTTTCCCTTGGGTTTCCGGAGCCCGAGGGTCATCTTTATTTAACCCCCCCCCAGGCCAGTGCTCCTTCGAGTGTTGGTCCGAACCGAGCAGCCTGCGGGGCCACCTCGGGGAAACTTGAGGGCTGGTTTTACTCGTAGCTTGACTTATCTGGTGTGCCCTGAGAACGAGGTACGTGCAACTCCAATCGGGATTTGTCGGCACATCGGGCGGCTTTGCTCATCTTGTTTTACCATTGTCGAAATGTCTTGTAAACCGGGATTCCGAGACTGATCGGGTCTTCCTGGGAGAAGGTATATCCTTTGTTGACCGTGAGAGCTTGTGATGGGCTAAGTTGGGACACCCCTGCAGGGTATTATCTTTCGAAAGCCGTGCCCGCGGTTATGTGGCAGATGAGAATTTTTTAATGTCCGGTTGTAGATAACTTGACACTTGACTTAATTAAAACGCATCAACCGTGTGTGTAGCCGTGATGGTCTCTTTTCGGCGGAGTCCGGGAAGTGAACACGATTTTGGGTTATGTTTGACGTAAGTAGGAGTTCAGGATGACTTCTTGATCATTGCTAGCTTTACGACCGTTTTGGTTGCTTCTCTTCTCGCTCTTATTTACGTATGTTAGCCACCATACTTGTTGAGTCGCTGCTGCAACCTCACCACTTTGCTCCTTCCTTACCCATTAAGCTTTGCTAGTCTTGATACCCATGGTAATGGGATTGCTGAGTCCTCGTGGCGCACAGATTACTACCACAACAGTTGCAGGTACAGGTTGCGATGATCATGACGCGAGAGCGATGGTTACTTGTTTTGAAGTTCTTCTTCTGCTTCTTCTTCAATCAGGGGATAGGTTCCATGTCGGCAGCCTGGGCTAGCAGGGTGGATGTCGTTTGAGTTTCTGTTTGTGTTTCATCCGTAGTCGGATGTTGCTCTTTTGTATTGTGTAGTTGTATTCATGTGGCATTGTTTGCCTCTTGTATGTATCCCCAACTATTATGTAATGGTACGATGTAATGATATCCACCTTGCAAAAGCGTCTCCAATATGCGCTTCTATCCTTAGAGGGACCTTCGAGTTCCTTTAGGATAGGGTCGCATATTGGGCGTGACATCATTTATGCTTGTTTGTCATGCCTGCTATTGCTTAGAGTTGTGTTAGGTCTGATTCATCGGGGATGAATTGGAATGTGGTGCACGTGTCCTACTGTTGAGAGCTAAGTGTGTGAACACGATTTGGTGAAGGTAGCGATGAGAGGCCATGTAGGAGTACATGGTGGGTTGTCTCATTGAAACCGACCTCAGGAACTAAGTTCTGTGTTTGTGACCCATGAACAGTTACTACCACACATTGGGTTCCGGTAACTCGACCCCTCTCGACTTATTAATCAACATGATCTCTGCCCAGGAGTTGCAACTAGTTTCTGGTGTTTGTAGGTAGTGTTAGTAGTCTACCAAGTGCCACTCAGTACAGGTGGGCTTGGGACAGACTAGGCACCATGGCACGGTGTACCAAGCGTAGATCCACCCGTCGAGGTGGGCTTGGGAACCCTGCACACATTGTTTGGGGCCGTGAGCGACACCCCGGCCGGATCTCCTTGCGGATGGAACCCGTATAGGCAATAAACCTGGACGAGAGACTTGTGTGGTTAGTCAGGTCATGGCCGACACCCTTACTGGGCTTCCGCTTAAAGGTTGCCGAGTACATGTCGTGTAAACGGTGATAAGTGGTGAGAGCGTGTGTGAAGATGTACACCCCTGCAGGGTTAACATTATCTAGCCGTGTCCGCGGTAAAGGACTTTTGGGTTGCCTGTACAGTTCATAACAAGTGAAAGTGGATACTCTAAAATACGCAAGATAAGCGTGAGTGCTATGGATACTCTAAAATACACAAGATAAGCGTGAGTTCTATGGATGAATATGTGAACCTCGTAGGGAGACGGGAGCGGATCCATAGTGGTGTATTGATATGGTGAATATGTGGACTCGTGTGCGCCACCTCAAAAGAGTTACTTGTAGTCGTAGTTCAGGATAGCCACCGAGTCAAAGCTGGCTTGCTGTAGTTAAACCCCACCACCCCTTTGTTGATAATGATGCATATGTAGTTAGTTCTGATGTAAGTCTTGCTAGGTACATTTGTACTCATGTTTGCTTAATTTATGTTTTTGCAGAGAGACTTCAGTCTCGTTAGTAGTTCCACGCGGACTTTGACGTTTAGCTTGTTACCTCAGCTACGATCTTGTGCCCTCGGCAGGATCTGGTAGATAGTCAGGCTTCTCAACCTTTTTCATTTGTAGATGTCTGTACTCAGACATGTTAAGCTTCCGCTTGTGCTTTGACTTGTGTGCTCTGAATGTTGGGTCTTGAGACCCATGTTTGTAATATCTCGCTCCTCGGAGCCTATTGAATAAAATACTTGAGTTGTAGAGTCATGTTGTGATGCCATGTTGTATTTGCACATATCGACCATATTGTGTGTATGTTATTGAAATGCTTGGTATGTGTGGGATCTGACTATCTAGTTGTTTATCCTTGGTAGCCTCTCTTACCGGGAAATGTCTCCTAGTGCTTCCATTGAGCCTTGGTAGCTTGCTACTGCTCCAGAACACTTAGGTTGGCCGGCATGTGTCCTTCTAGGTTCTTGTGTCTGTCCCTTCGGGGAAATGTCACGCGGTGTCTACCGGAGTCCTGTTAGCCTGCTACAGCCCGGTTTATTGGTTTCCTGCTAGCCCAGTTGCTACAGCCCGGATTAACTCGCTGATGACCGTCACATTCGTTGTTGGGTCATGTATGCCTGTCCCTGTAAGTTAGTGCCACTTTGGGTTCATGACTAGCCATGTCAGCCCAGGCTCCTTGTCATATGGATGCTAGCGACACTATCATATACGTGTGCCAAAAGGCGCAAACTGTCCCGGGCCTGGTAAGGCGACACTCGTGGGAATACCGTGCGTGAGGCCGCAAAGTGATATGAGGTGTTACATGCTAGATCGGTGTGCCATTGAGTCGGGGTCCTGACAGCTTTGGTATCAGAGCTTGACTGCCTGTAGGATTACCAAGCCAAACTGGTCGAAGTTGAGTCTAGAAATTCTTTAGTTATATAAAGGAATTGATTGTGGGATGAAACGTAAGGCTCTTTTTACTCCTTATACCTTATGCCTTCTGATCCGAGTCATCTTGTCTTCCTACGGGGTTAAGGAACTAGGCTTTCTCTTCTTTCTATCAGGATCACATGTTACTAATCCGTAGACTTATAGGATTGACGGATTTAAGTCCCAGTTCAATTCCTACTATCTCCGTGTGTTGACAATTGATCTCGGAACCTTGATATTTTGATGCTAAGTGGTTATGCCACTATTTTACAGGATGTCTCAAATCTTTTTTGAGCATTTACAGTCGTTATGCTGTCCGAGTCATTCCAGGTTTCTAGATAATCTGATGCATTTGCAAATCCCTTCCTCCCATTCTCGATGTTGCTTTGCGCCAGTTAAACCACACTAATCGGTGAGTTGAGGTATTCTATTTCCTTGACATATGTGTTGGAGCTATTATTATGACCCTAGGTATCTTAGAGTATCACCTAGTAATCTGGCCATGTTCTGTATTTCCAGTGTGATGGTTCTGGCCATTATTCTCGAACGCATCCCGTGATGCCACTTAGTTAGTAGGCATTCTACTCCTGGGTTTCTGAACCCGAGACTCACACTACTTACTTCATGTTGATAGTGTTTGCTAGTTCCTTTAGGATATTAGTAACCTTTGTGATAGTCCTTGAGGTCCTTGGTATTTCCTTCTTCCAAATACCATGAACTGCTCATGGCGGAAATTCTTTGAACCAAAAGATCACAACCCAAGTGCTCTTGACGAGTTCTCGATCCTTTGTTGTTACTCTGTCAGTTCTACCTTCCTGCGTGGGTTATCCAGAAGAAATATGTTGAACTCGTTCGACATGCCAATCTATGCATCCACAACTCAGAAAATTATATGTTCCTTTGAGTTGTCCTCCTTTAGTTATATCCTGACATCCATCTATCAAGTGATAGTCCGGAATAGTTGTGCCTTTGTGTTTATCGATGCCCATTATTCTTGTGGTCCATCAAGCCATTCTATCTCGAAATGACTAGGAGAAACAAACTCCAGTACCTTATCCATTTCTAGGATTTGGTCAAAGCAGTTGTATTCCGCAGATCAAATGCCAATCCAGCTTTTGTTTTGTTCTACCTCGGAGTATCACCCTCTTTCATAGCAAGTGTATTGTGATAATTGCACACCCTCTTATGAATTCTTGATGTAGTGATACTTCCCTCCATCATTCTATATTCCTCGGTTCCTGCGTTGTTGTAACCAGAATGCCGACAAGTGAACCATGATGTGTGAAATCAGTACTCCTAGCCACCGTGTTGCTTGGTAGTTAAAGGACAATAATTTCATTCTTAGCGTGTTGGTTACTGAATCACCATTCTAAGATTGATCGTGCTACCTAGTCCTTATTTCGGTGCACTCTTCGATCAATGAGTTAGGATTGTGTCAACCCCTTGCTCTTTTGATCTTATCGTCTTGCCCTGAAAAGCAAGATTGATCTCGAGCTTAGTAACATACCTGTGGTTCATGATTTTCCAAATATCTTCTCGGAAGTATCACCAGGTTGTCACCTAACCGCTATGTTGAGTTTGCGATCAAGTTAGTTTTCCTATAAACCACCCCTTCTCCAGGAATCTGTGTTGGATATCCCTGAGCTAGTTGGTTAAGCTAAACAACAACTTGGAGAGTTGGAAGATAGAAGCTTTTCCTGACTTGGTTCATTCCAGGGGATATCTTTTGTGTGTGTTAAAGAAAGATGATATCTTCATTGGTTGATCTCCGTGATCAATTGTTGGACCTATTGTCTTGTCAAAACTTTGATTTGATTGTGGGTTATCGTCAAACCAAAGCAGAACCAACGATGTTCATAATGTTGTCTTACTCGTGGTTGTTTCATCGAGCATACACCGTTATATCTCTTGGTCTGACCAATGCTATCATCTTGTTCACATAGTTATGGAACTCCATTTGTATGGAAACCTGGATGAATTGTTGTTGAGCCCATCGACAACATCCTTATCCTATCCATGATTTTGCTGAACATTAAGCTAGTGTTGGAAACTTTTGAAGGCACCTCTTCATGCTAGCTCATGAAGCACATGTTCGAATGAAAGAAGTAACTTCCTCTAATTCATGTGCATTTGATGCAAGTTGCCGCCGTGAATTCAAGAAATCTTGTTTTTGCCTCCTCTGGAATCATCCCAGTCAGTCATGCAGGTGCGAAGTATACTATGGTTTGAGAGATTAGCTACCTCCATGCTATATGTGTTCCTGGCACACCAAGCCACTGATTGACTTGTTCAAGGAAACGAAGTCTAGCGCGCGTACAGACTTCGAAATCCTTGATGATGGATCCTAACCTGAACTCCATAGTGTTTTATTATAAGACTACTATGTGGTCATTCTTGTCTTGGACACCATGATCACATGTATGTAGCAGAACCATCTCGTGTTTTGGAGCTTGCTATCGTAGTTCATTTCCCGAGAATCTCGCAACGTCATCTCGTCTGTTTGTGTCGCAACCTTTCACTTTCAGATCTGCTGAGTCTGGAGTATCCTATGATCAACCAGATCTGAATCTCAGGCGGATACAATGGTAGGTACGTTTCCAAGAATTATAATATCGGTCCTATAATCTGGTAGGTGGATGTTGTGACTACCCCACCTAGCCAGAAGACCAATTATTGTAGTATCTTGATTCAGCAATTTAGCCACCTTCCCATGAGGATGTCACATGACTTATTCTAGAAGTTGTTCCTTATGTATCCTTTGTCTTTCCGAAGTCTGACCTATACTTGATGGCCACGTTAATGCTTTAAGTATGACTGTGGTAGGTAGAACATCAAGGAGAACATTAGAAGCAGAGTGCTAAATGTCTCTCGGTCGATCATTCAGATTTTGTTTTTCCTTGGCCTCGCTAAGGTGAAGTCTGAGTAGGTGTTATCTTCCTTTGCATCTGCATTGTCCATCACTATCCATCATGATAGTATATTGTGTTGCCGGGATCCTTGACACGGATATTGGTAAAACATTGATGAATATGGAAATGTTCAAGTTCTTGAGAGCATGCTCAGTCACTGGGTTATATCCTCGGCATCATCTGGATTGTGCTTTCCGTTTGCTGAGTTGTCTTATAACTCTAGTTCTCTTTCCAAACTAAGTATGCCTTTCCTTTGAACTTTTTCAAAACAATCGATTGTGATTGCCTTAGGCTGGTATAAAGAGTCTCAATGATGTTTATGTCAAAAGTAATTCTTTTTACCACTTAAGGGATAATTCTATGAGTCACCTCCTCTAAGATGTCTTGTTATGGTATCATGGCAACTCAACTCCTCGCTACATCAACAATGGTTCACCACCTTCTTAAGTGTGGAATTGATGCCTACCTAGTGAACCTTCGTCATCTGTTTCACTCCATCCCTCTGGATGTATGCTTCGTGTCTCAGCTCGAGAGATTTTTTAATGTCTCACTTGATGAGTTGATTCTGAGTTGTTTGATCTTCGAGAAGATCGTTTCTTCTTGAGTTATTCCTTTCCTCTCGTTGTCATGTTGGTTGAGGTTTTCAGAGCAAGACATCGAGACAAAAATGGTGGACGAATCAACATTCTTATGAAGTGCAACCTGGATCGTGAAGATTGTGTCCTCCCTTCATCTTACCCTACGCTTGAATCTCGGGACGAGATTCTTGTTTAGTGGGGGTGAGTTGTCACATCCCTAGCTTCTGGTACTGCCTGGTGTTTTCATCTTGTTGCATCATGTTTAAATTTTATTTTAACTTGAAATGGGGATGTTCAAACCCTAGCATCAAAAGGAATTCAAATAGGTTCAACCAAAATATTTTTCATTGATTTCAAAATGGCCTTTAAAAATGTTCATCATTTCTGGATCTGGGTGAAAGCATCTACCAAAAATGGTTTACATTTTTGCAGGACATATTTGGACTTTGAATTAATTCAAACATATTTGAATTGGAGCTATTTGAATGTTATATATATTTTAGATGCTCCAAAATGTTGGAAATTGTTAAGGGTCACTAGAATAATTCAGAAGTCACCCATAATTATTTCCAGGATTTTATGAAATGGTTTAGCATTATTACTAAATCAAAACAAAGCAAAAGAAATAGAAAATAGAAAGAAAAATAAAGGCAACAGGAAACTAACCTGGCCCAAACCCTCTAGCCGGCCCAGCCCACCTGGCACTTGCGAGTCGTCCTCCTCCTTCGGCCAGAAGGATGGAAGCGCGTGGCCGACGAGTGCCAGCACGCGCCGCGCCACCTCCTTCCTTCCTGCCTGCCTGTCCCTCCGCCGACGCGTCTTGACAGTGCCACGCATCACCCCGGACCCTCTCGCCCACTCCCTCATCCTCATCCCCTCCTCTTTATCGCTCTGCACCTCGTGCCCGAGTGCCACCATTGCCACAGACGCCGTTCGCTCCAGCCACAGCCACCGCCTAGCCTCCCCAACACGTCTAAGAGCTCCGCCTCCGTCGTCTACGCCTCCTCGAGGATACATGCGCCGTCGGACGCCCCCGAACGCCCACACCATTGTCTTCTTCACCCCTCGGCTGTGCAGATCTCCGGCGACCGTACGCCGTCGTCAGCGCGTCCCCGATCCCGCTAAGCTGCTCTACCGGCCCGCTGTGAGCTCTGCCGCACTTTCCCCCTAACCCCACCGTCTTTTGCGCCCGCTAGCTAGCCCGCCGTCGAAGCCGAACTCCGGCCGCCGCCACAAGCTCTCTTCCGGCGAGCTTCGAGCTCCCCGCGTCCTCCCGTCGCCTCCACTGGATGCGGACGAGCCCGGGCTACGCCCCGGTGCTCTCATCCCCGCCCCCATTGCCCGTAGCACGGACTCCGCCGCGACTAGTGGTCGCCGGTGACGAGCCCCACCGCTGCCAAGCGGGCCCGACCTGCCAGGTGATTAGCCTAAGCTAATCACCACTTAACCAAACACCATTGACACTGACAAGTGGGCCCCAGCGCCCCTAAACTTTAGTTAGGGTAAGATAAGCCCCCTGTTAACCCTGTGTCACTAATGTGTGGACCCCACACGTCAGGTTTGACTAGTCAGCGCAGTTGACCTGCTGACACAGGCATGACGCAGTAGTTGATTTTCTGGTTTTAAAATAAATCAGAAAATCCAGAAAACGGCCTAAACTTCTAAAAATCATAGAAAATCAACCGTAACTCCAAATGAAATAATTTATATATGAAAAATGATCAAAAAAATCCAATCTATCCATATATATCATTTTCATGTATGTTAGAACAACTTATATCTGCTGTTTAGCACAAATCATATATATGGCATTTTAATATCCACATATGGAGTTTGAATTTGAATCTTGGATTCAAACTAACTTCATTTAATATGGTTGCTAGTTGCATTAGCTCAAACCACAACATATTGCCATGTCACACTCACGCATCATATTGTTGCATTGCCTTGATTGTGTTCTTTCTCTGTTGCCGGTGATTGTCCCCTCTCGGTAGACGTTGCTTCGACGATGTGATCGATGACACCGATAAAGAGCTATACTATCTTCGGAAGTGTCAGGCAAGCAAAACCCCCTTGTTCATTCCGGTACAATCCCACTATCTTGCTCCTGCTCTCTTTTACTGCATTAGGACAACAACGATTCAACTGTTACATGATGCGGTAGTTGAACTCCTTTCCTCTACATGACCTGTCATTGCCACAGTAAATAGATGAAACCCACTAGCATGACTAGGAGTTGTTTGAGCCCTAATGTGCCTACTCATTCATGCCTGTTTGTCATGCCTGCTATTGCTTAGAGTTGTGTTAGGTCTGATTCATCGGGGATGAATTGGAATGTGGTGAACATGTCCTACTGTTGAGAGCTAAGTGTGTGAACACGATTAGGTAAAGGTAGCGATGAGAGGCCATGTAGGAACACATGGTGGGTTGTCTCATTGAAACCGTCCTCAGGAACTGACTTCTGTGTTTGTGATCCATGAACAGTTACTACCACACATTGGGTTCCGGTAACTCGACCCCTCTCGACTTATTAATCAACATGATCTATGTCCAGGAGTTGCAACTAGTTTCTGGCGTTTGGAGGTAGTGTTAGTAGTCTACCAAGTGGCACTCGGTACAGGTGGGCTTGGGACAGACTAGGCACCATGGCACGGTGTACCAAGCATAGATCCACCTGTCGAGGTGGGCTTAGGAACTTTGCACACATCGTTTGGGGCCGTGAGCGACACCCCGACCGGATCTCCTTGCGGATGGAATCCGAATAGGCGATAAACCTGGACGAGGGACTTGTGTGGTTAGTCAGGTCGTGGCCGACACCCTCGCTGGGCTTCCGCTTGATGGTTGCCGAGTACATGTCGTATAAATGGCGATAAGTGGTGAGAGCGTGTGTGAAGAAGTACACCCCTGCAGGGTTAACATTATCTATTTGAATAGCCGTGTCCGCGGTAAAGGACTTCTGGGTTGCCTGTACAGTTCATAGACAAGTGAAAGTGGATACTCTAAAATACGCAAGATAAGCGTGAGTGTTATGGATGGCGTTCTTGTAGGGAGACGGGTGCAGATCCATGGTGGTGTATTGATATGGTGAATACGTGGACTCGTGTGCGCCACCTCAAAAGAGTTACTTGCAGTCGTAGTTCAGGATAGCCACCGAGTCAAAGCTGGCTTGCTGCAGTTAAACCCCACCACCCCTTTGTTGATAACGATGCATATTTAGTTAGTTCTGATGTAAGTCTTGCTGGGTACATTTGTACTCACGTTTGCTTAATTTATGTTTTTGCAGAGAGACTTCAGTCTCACTAGTAGTTCCACGTGGACTTCGACGTTTAGCATGTTACCTCAGCTACGATCTTGTGCCCTCGGTAGGATCTGGTAGATAGTCAGGCTTCTCAGCCTTTTTCATTTGTAGATGTCTGTACTCAGACATGTTAAGCTTCCGCTTGTGCTTTGACATGTGTGCTTTGAATGTTGGGTCATGAGACCCATGTTTGTAATATCTCGCTCCCCGGAGCCTATTGAATAAAATACTTGAGTTATAGAGTCATGTTGTGATGCCATGTTGTATTTGCACATATCGAGCATACTGTGTGTATGTTATTGAAATGCTTGGTATGTGTGGGATCTGACTATCTAGTTGTTTATCCTTGGTAGCCTCTCTTACTGGGAAATGTCTCCTAGTGCTTCCATTGAGCCTTGGTAGCTTGCTACTGCTCCGGAACACTTAGGTTGGCCGACATGTGTCCTTCTAGGTTCCTATGTCTGTCCCTTCAGGGAAATGTCACGCGGTGTCTACTGGAGTCCTGTTAGCCTACTACAGCCCGGTTTACCGGAGTCCTGCTAGCCCAGTTGCTACAGCCCGAATTCACTAGCTGATGACCAACACGTTCGTTGCTAGGTCATGTATGCATGTCCCTGTATGTTAGTGCCACTTTGGGTTCATGACTAGCCATGTCAGCCGGGCTCCTTGTCATATGGATGCTAGCAACACTATCATATACGTGTCCCAAAAGGCGCAAACGGTCCCGGGCCTGGTAAGGCGACACCCGTGGGAATACCGTGCGTGAGGCCGCAAAGTGATGTGAGGTGTTACATGCTAGATCAGTGTGCCATTGAGTCGGGGTCCTGACAAAAACTCCTCTCCAAATGGGAAGGACCCTATGTTATCGAGGAGGTCTATCGATCCAGAGTTATCAAAATAAATAATGTCGAAGGGACTAACCCGAAGGTTGTCAATGGGCAACGAGTAAAACACTATATCTCAGGTACGCCCATTAATGTTGAAAGCAATGTTATCCAAACTTTGACACCAGAAGAACACATAAAGGAAACCTTCCGGAACACTCCAGAATAATGAAAAAAGGAGGTATGTGATACGGTAAGTAAATGGACTTCGAAAAATCCGCAAAAATATTTTTTGTCAGTTTTGAAAATTTTAGAAAATTAGGAAAATAAGAAATTTCCAGGAAAGTGACCCTGGTGGGCACGATACACTAGGGCATTCCAGGCATGCCTGGCGTGCCCAGGTGGGTTGTGCCCACCTCAGGTACTCTCCGGACTCCATTTTTCTTCCATTCTGCTTGTTCCCCAAGATAGAAAATCTATATATACTTCCTGAACCTGTTAACCTCCGTATCGTGGAGAAATCTCCTGTTTTCTTTTCTTGCTCTTTTCTTTCAGATCTGTTGAGCCAGGCATCATGCCTTCTTCCCCCTCTGATCGTATGGAAGAGGATGCTTGGTTGATGAAGATTGAGCTGAAGAGAGAAGACCCTGTTGGAGCAGCTAACGAGGACAAGAAACCATCTTCTTCATCACCACCAAAAGAAAACTGAGTATTGGTATGGGCACTCCCCTTGGCTTTCGCCAAGCTTGGGGTAGGTGCCCCGGTATTGTATCAATCTCCACTATCTTTTGCCTCTACTTTCTTAGTTAGATAAATGGTTATCTTTTGCTATTTGATGAATAAAAGTTTAGTCCGATCCGTTCTTTTTGTGATCAATCCATGTAATCATGTGCGAGATATAATAAAGTTTAGTTTGAGTTTTGCCTTCTTTACTTTCTTGTTGCAATAAAAAGAAAGGAAATAAAAAGAAAAAGATCATATGCTAATCTTATGGTAAGTGATGACATTACACAAGGAAAAGTATAAGTAGAAAACTTTATTGTATTGACAAACATAGCATTGGTCAATGATGCAACTCATGAAAGAATAATAAGGGAAGAAAAGATTCACATACAAATATACTATCATGGACATCTTTTATGATTGTGAGCACCCATCAAAATATTATATGCCAAAATTGTTGATGTTGGACAAGGAAGACAACTTAATGATTTATATTTGTTCATATTCACATAGAAGTTATATGGGACAATTGCATTTTTACCCCTAGTTGGCTCCTACCCACGGGTTTTGCCCTTACTTTTCAAGCTTGCTCAGTTTTGCCCTTACTTTTTCCATCGAGCTCCCTCGAATGCCCTTTGACCGTTTGACCAAAACTTTGAAAATTCATAACTAATTCATACGAACTCAGAAAAATGCAAATAAGATATCAAAATGTTCAAATAAACATTACCTTTATGGGCATATCATTTGCATTCAGGACAAAAGCATCATATAAACTACCCGAGGTAATTAATGTTATTAACATTATTAAAAATAAATAGGTATAAACAATATTATTTTTTCATGAATAAAAATTACATGCCAATGTAGGTGATGTTTTCTGAACATCCTGATAACTTATTGCATTTTTCTGAGTTTGTATCAACTTGTTATAAATGTTCTAACGACTTTGACCATTATGTGGAAACTTCATAAGAAGTTGATACGAACTCAAGAAAATGCAAATAAGGTATCATGATGTTCATAAAACATCACCTACATTTGCATATAATTTTTATTCACAAAAAAAATGTTGTTTATACCTACTTATTTTTAATAATGTTAATAACATTAATTACCTCGGGTAATTTAAACGATGCTTTTGTCCTGAATGCAAATGATATACCCATAAAGGTAATGTTTATATGAACATTTTGATATCTTATTTGCATTTTTCTGAGTTCATATGAATTAGTTATGAATTTTCAAAGTTTTGGTCAAACGGTCAAAGGGCATTCGAGGGACCTCAATGGAAAAAGTAAGGGCAAAACTGAGCAAGCTCGAAAAGTAAGGGCAAAACCCGTGGGTAGGAACCAACTAGGGGTAAAAATGCAATTGTCCCAAGTTATATTGTCATAGATCGTTCAACATGTGGTGCTTGCCCCTATCTTTGCTAGCCAAAAACTCCGCACTAAGTAGAGATACTACTTGTGCATCCAAAACCCTTAAACACTATCTTGCTTGAGAGTCCACCATACCTACCTATGGATTGAGTAAGATCCTTCAAGTAAGTTGTCATCAGTGCAAAAGGGGCAATAAAAATTGCTTATAAAAATATGAGATCATTTAGTGTAAGGGAAAATTGAGCATTGTACGAACTTGTGATGGTGAAGAATAAAAGCGACAGACTACATAATAAAGGTTGTCATCGCAAGGGGCAATATAACGTGACATTCTCTTGCACTAAGGGGTTGAGCATATAAAAAAAAGCGCATGGCAACCTTTGCTTCCCTCTGCGAAGGGCCTATCTTTTGCTTTCATGTATTTACTTTCATGCAAGAGTCAAAGTTTTTCCCTTTATTCCTTTTATTTTTCTCCTTTGGCAAGCATCATGTGGTGAGGAAAGATCTAGGCACATATGTCCAGTTGAATATGGGTGGCATAAGCGAATATCCAATTTTGAGCCCGGGCTCATTTGCACCCGGTCAAGAAATAATTCATAAAAAATTCAAAATTATTCAAAAAAATCCAAAATTTTTGTGCATGGCAAATAATTTGGTGTGTGAGGTGCGCTCCAAATTTCAGAGCATTTGGACAATTGAGTAGCTCTCAGCAAAAAAGACAAATTGGGTCAGAACAGTATAAGAACAGTACACTATTTAACAGACCCCAAATTCGTCTTTTTTGCCGAGAGCTACTCATATGTCCAAATGATTTGAAATTTGGACCAGACATCAAGCACTAAATTATCTACCATGCCAAAAAATTGGATTTTTTTGAATTTTTCTAGTATTTGTTTTGAATTTTTTATTCAGCGCAGGCGCAGATGCTCCTGGGAGCCAAAACGCCTCACTCTGGCATAAGTTATTATTTTTGACATCATTCTTGAGGTGAGTGTGTTGGGAGGAGAAACGAAGCCCCTATCTTTCTTTGTGTCGGGTTGAAACGTTTTGCTCATGTGTACGCGGTGAGTTTTAGCAATCATAGAAGACTAAATGATGGTTGAGTATGTGGACTTGCCTAAAGGCTCTGATACATGACCCTTCCTGAAAAGATGATGAATTGTAGTTGCAAAGTTGACTAAGAACATAGTTTGTCTGTTTCCAATAGATTTTATGCTTTATACTTCGATGTTGTGATGAATTGTCACTGGTTCATAAGAAGTCTATGATAAAAGTTCTATGATAAAAGTTTTATATTAAAGTTTGTTGCTGTTATAATAAGTCACATGATGCTGATACGTCCGTATTTTTTTTATCGACACCTCTCTCTCTCTCTCTCTCTCTCTAAGCATGTGGATAAGTTTTTCGATTTCGGTTTTCGCTTGAGGACAAGCAAGGTCTAAGCTTGGGGGAGTTAATACGTCCATTTTGCATCATATTTTCCTACTGTTATTTATGTTGTTTTATTGTATAATAATGTTTTTTGGAGTAATTCTAATGCCTTTTCCCTCATAATATGCAAGGTATGCACCAAGGGGGAGAATTCCGGCAGCTGGAAATCTCGACCTGAAAAAGTTACGTCAAGCTACCTATTCTGCACAACTCCAAATGATTTGAAACTTCCCGAGGAATTTTTATGGAATATTTGATAAATATTGGAGCAAATAAGTACCAGAGGAGGGCCACCGGGTGGGCACAACCCACCCGGGCGCGCCAGGAGGCCCAGGCGTGCCCTGGTGGGTGCTGACCTCCTCGGCTCACCTCTGGTGCCCATCTTCTAGTATATAAGTCATTTTAACCTAGAAAAAATCAGAGGAGGACATTCGGGACGAAGCGCCGCCGCCTCAAGGAGGAACTTGGGCAGGATCACTTTTGCCCTCCGGCGAAGTGATTCCGCCGGGGGAACTTCCCTCCCGGAGGGGGAAATCATCGTCACCATCATCACCAACAACTCTCCCATCTTGCGGAGGGATATCTTCATCAACATCTTCACAGCACCAACTCCTCTCAAACCCTAGTTCATCTCTTGTGTTCAATCTTTGTATCAAAACTATAGATTGGTGCTTGTGGGTGACTAGTAGTGTTGATTACATCTTATAGTTAATAACTATATGGTTTATTTGGTGGAAGATTATATGTTCAGATCCATTATGCTATTTAATACCCCTCTGTTCTTGAGCATGTTTATCATTTGTGAGTAGTTACTTTCGTTCTTAAGGTAACGGGAGAAATCATGTTGCAAGTAATCATGTGAACTTGATATGTGTTCGATATTTTGATGATATGTATGTTGCCATTCTCTTAGTGGTGTCATGTGAACGTCGACTACATGACACTTCACCATATTTGGGCCTATGGGAATGCATTCTGGAGTAGTTATTAGATGGTGGGTTGCGAGAGTGAAAGAAGCTTAAACCCCAGTTTATGCGCTATTCCGTAAGGGACCAATTGGATCCAAAAGTTTAATGCTATGGTTGGAATTTATTCTTAATACTTTTCTCGTAGTTGCGGATGCTTGCGAGAGGGTTAATCATAAGTAGGAGGTTTATTCAAGTAAGAACAGCACCTAAGCACCGGTCCACCCACATATCAAATTATCAAAGTATTGGACGCGAATTAAGCCAACATGATGAAAGTGACTAGATGAAATTCCCGTGTACCCTCAAGAACACTTTGGTTATCATAGGAAACCGTTTTGGCCTGTCCTTTTCCTCAAAAGGATTGGGCTACCTTGCTGCACTTTTGTTACTACTTTCATTACTTGCTCGTTACAAATTATCTTGCTATCAAACTACTTCGCTACTTACAATTTTAGCACTTGCAGACAATACCTTGCTGAAAATCACTTGTCATTTCCTTCTGCTCCTCGTTGGGTTCGACGCTCTTACTTATCGAAAAGTCTACAATTGACCCCATATACTTGTGGGTCATCACTACTCTTGGTGCTACTGTAGGTGAGCTTGCATGTTGAATTCTTATAGTTCTAAGTAGTTTGAATGCTTGAAATGGCCTCCATGCATCTCTATGAGTAATTGCTATCAATCTTGTGACCTTTTTTGTTGACAAAAATTTTGTGACCCCAAAAATTTTCAGAAAATTGTACACAAATATGATGAACCTCTTTGGAAGGAGTTCTTAGAGGCGTAGGTCCTCGGAGGCATCTTCTAGTAGTGGCTCAGTTCGTCGGTCTTATGTTGAACCAAGTGCAAGCTCAGTGTGTGATGCCACTATCAAATCATGCCTATGGCCGAGCGACAATTTCATGATAAGTGCAAGTATTAAAAAACAATTTGATCAATATATCCACAACGCCAAGCTCGGTCCCTACATTGAAGATAAGTGCAACCAACATCTCAGTCTCGCAGAATTGTTTACTAAAGAATTTAAATTTCATACCCTTGAGTCTAGAGTGTCGTTTAAACTGTATGACCATCCATTTACTTTACCTATAGAGACATTTCCTATTGTCTGCAAAATTCCATTTTGGGGTTTGCTGGACGAACCACCAAGATCTGAGTATGAGATATTCTTGACTAGCCTTTGCTTTGGTGAGACTAGAGGAGTGACGAAGGGAAGATCATTCGTTTCCCATTGAATCAATACTTTGCATTGTTTAATGGAAAATGCATCGTAGGTCAACAAGACTATAGTACACTTTGTGCTCCTGACTTGAGCCTCATACACATTGCTCTCACTAGTATTAAATGTTATAACCTTGGAGCGATTGTTGCACGCAGACTGCAACACGATGCCGGTAGTGGATACTTTTATGGTGGGATTTATGCTTCATGTTTAGAGAAGGAGCTGGGTGTATCACCTTGGCCTAATGACCCTATCCTGCCCACTCTGCACTTAGACTTATAGGCCATGAAGCGACATAAGTTCCTTAGGGGCGAAATCAATGATTATACATATAACATGTTGTTCAATAAAAAGTTTGTTGTGGACACCTTTTTGCCTGCGCCCTCTCTCTTTGATTATCACAACAAGGAAGATATTATGTTCTTGAGAGTGAGGCCCGCGCACACAATGCCGAGGTTGTGGCTGCTCGGCAGGCTGAGGAGGCTGCACCAAGAACCTCCATGAGCTATCACTCCGACTATTATGCAGGCTACACACGGTGATTACCAAGCTAGGCTAAAAGCCTAAGCTTGTGGGAGTACGTATTTCCACCGACATTATATTCATGTTCACACATTTCATTCCAGTTGTCGGTGTCCACACTATTTCATTGTACTATCCATGCTAGATTTATTTTCTCGCTTTCTTCTTGTGTGTTTGAAAAACTTTGAGAAAACCCAAAAAATGTTGCTTGCTTCTTTTCGGTTTTTCTTTCTAGTCTAGTTAGTTGTAGTACTAGAAAAAAAATCCAAAAAGATTCTCGATTCTTCTTTTGCTTGTTGGGAGCTCTCCCGTGTAAATAGTTTTTCTCGTTTTTGTTTTTCTTTCTCTAATTTCGCTTTCTTCCAAAAAACAAAAACTCAAAAAATATTCCAGTGTGTTTCTCTGAAATTCTTTTCTTTTTATTGAGTCATACCGAGGAGAAGATCACGATGAAAATGTTGAGTGGTTCTCATATGCACTGTCATTGATCTAACGAAGAGCTCATATTGCCTTGTCTTCTCCTTTTGAATAAAATGTTTGTAGATTTCAGGTTGGTCCACAACACTCTTGCACTACTATTATTTTCATATCATTCGGTCGTGCAAGTGAAAGGCAATAATGGCGATATTTGATGAACTGACTGTGGCAGAGAGAAACGGGTATGAACTGAACTTGTTCTGTTTTTGTAAATATGTTGAACCTAGTATCCATGATTCAGCCTATTGTGATTAAACATGTTTGCAATGACCATTAGAGATTATAGTTTCTCATGCAATGCTTAAGTAGCTAGGAGTGGATAATGATTTATCTTGGATGTTAACATTGCACTAAAATGATTGCGATGTGGTATGATGATATGGTATCCTCCTATGAATTTTCACGTGGGTTGACTTGGCACATGTTCATGCATGTAGTTGAATCAAAACCAACATAGCCTCTCTGATATTTATGTTCATGGTGTTCATACCCTACTCATGCTAGTATCCAATGTAACTTATGCATAATGCATGTTCATGACCGTTTTCACTCTCTAGCTGGCCGCTTCCCAACCTATTTGCTAGCCTTCGCCTGTACTAAGCGGGAATACTGCTTGTGCATCAAAATCCTGAAACCCAAGTTATTCCAGATGAGTCCACCATATATCTACCTATATGCGGTATTACCCTGCCGTTCCAAGTAAATTTGCATGTGCCACCTCTAAAAACTTCAAATAAACATCCGTTTTTGTGTGCCTGGATTGTTCATTGAGTGATAGGAGGTAGTCGGTATCTTCCAAGCTAAGCAGATTATTCTCATGATGAGTGCTTATTCACTCGTCCTTGCACGAGAGGGGCGGTAATAGGGATCCCCAGTCCCGAATTCAAAAATTGCAAATAATGAAACAAAACTCCCCTAGGATTGTTGTTGGTATGGATGGTACCCGTGGATTTGACTAGCCATGGAGTGCGTTTGTTGGTGGAGGGGGAGTAAACCTTTACTTTTATCGCTTGGGAACCGCCACTAATGTGTTTACCATGGAAGATACCGATGACTAATGGTCGCGCAGTAAACAGGAAGGGTGCATTTCTCAAAATTTCATTTATCTCTATTTTAAAATTCTGAGCTCTAGCACCGCGGCAAACCATTGCTTGCCTCTGTGAAGGGACTCTCTATTTACTTTGATGTTGTGTCATCACCTTCTCAAATAAGCGCCAGATCTGAGAGCACTATTGTCATCCTCATGCATTGTTTATAGCTAATGTTGGCTGCATCATGACTGTATTTATGTTTTGCGGTCTCAGAAAGGGCTAGTGAGATACCACTATTGTCATATTATATCATGGTTGTTTTGACAGAGTGTTATCATTTGAGATATCGTATTATTGCTCGCTAGTGGATTATGCCATTGATATGAGTTAATATAATTTTTAAGAGTTATTGTCGACATTGTTAGTTATAATATTTGCTAAAACCTTGGGTGCTACTTAAGCTTATTTATGTAAACAAGAGCAAAAGAGTTCGTAAAAGTTTTTCTTTTTCACTTTCAGTTTATCAACTAAATTGCTTGAGGACAAGCAAAGGTTTAAGCTTGGGGGAGTTGATATGTCTCCATCATTCTTAATGCTTTTCCTCTTGTTTTGGACTCTAATTTGCATGATTTGAATGAAACTAACCCGGACTGACGCTGTTTTCAGTAGAACTACCATGGTGTTATTTTTATGCAGAAATAAAAGTTCTCGGAACGGAACAAAACTTTTTGGAGATATTTTATTGAATAAAAGAAAAATACTGGAGCCAAGATCCACCGGAGGGGGGTCCCTGGGGGAGCACAACCCACCAGGGCACGACCCCCTCCTGGCGCGTCCAGGTGGGTTGTGCCCACCTGGTGGCCCTGCTGATCCTATCTTCAACGCTATAAAAATCCTATTTTTGGAGAAAAAATCAAGGAAAAAGAATTATTGTGTTTCACGAGATGGAGCCACCGCCACCTCCTGTTCTTCATCGAGAGGCAAGATCTGGAGTCCGTTTGGGGCTCCGAAGAGGGGGATCTTCGATCTTCGTCATCACCAACCCTTCTCCATCATGCTCCCCACCGAGAGTGAGTAATTCCTTGTAGGCTCGCTGCTCGGTGAGGAGTTTGATGAGATTCATCATGTAATGGAGTTAGTTTTGTTAGGGCTTGATCCCTACTATCCATTATGTTCTAAGATTGATGTTGCTATGACTTTGCCATGCTTAATGCTTGTCACTTTGGGCTCGGGTGCCATGATTTCAGATCTGAACCATTCATGTTATCACCATTATATATGTGATCTAGATTCGATCTTGCAAGTTATAGTCACCTATTACGTGTTATGATCCGTAAACCCCGGATTGATAGTATTCGGGATACTTTCCGGTGATGACCGTAGTTTGAGGAGTTCATGTATTCACTATGCTCTAATGCCTTGTTCCAGTTCTCTATTGAAAGGAGGCCTTAATATACCTTTGTTTCCATATGGACACCGCTGCCACGGGAGGGTAGGACAAAAGATGTCATGCAAGTTCTTTCCATAAGCAAGTATGACAATTTATGAAATGCATGCCTACATTATATTTATGAACTAGAGCTAGTTTTGTATCACCCTAGGTTATGACTGTTATATGATGAACATCATCCAATGAATCTCCCGATCCAATGCGTGCGAATTTTCCACATATTGTTTCTGCTAAGTTACTATTGTTATTGTTGTTGTCACAACTGCTACAAAACCATTGCTATCACTGTTACCATTAGTATTACTATTATCACTGCTATCAAAATTGTCATATTACATTGCTACCGATCATATTGCTGCAGATAATTAATCTACAGGTGTGGTTAAATTGACAACTCAGCTGCTAATACTTGAAAATATTCCTTGGCTCCCCTTGTGTCGAATAATAAATTTGGGTTGAATACTC
Source organism: Triticum aestivum (assembly GCF_018294505.1). Classification (NCBI taxonomy): domain Eukaryota; kingdom Viridiplantae; phylum Streptophyta; class Magnoliopsida; order Poales; family Poaceae; genus Triticum; species Triticum aestivum. Next base: position 123,946,045 of record NC_057807.1, on the reverse strand, counting down.
TACCCTCGAAAACTGTTGCAATCCCCTATACTTGTGGGTTATCACTTCTTAAAGCGAATATTTTTCTACGGGTCTTTTTTCGAGTCTACTTTGGGGATCTCCATTCTAGAGTGGAATCCTGAAAGCACAAGTGCTCCCTTGGTGGTTTTGTTAATTAATGTCAACGTATCTTTTGTTGGACTAATAGTTCTATCTAGTATATTTCAGACAAGTTCAACAGTGGCATGGCAAGGACAGGAGGATGTGGACCCCCTCAAAATGCTAAGGAAATGGACTGGAAAAGCTCAAGACTCTACATTTTTGGTTAAGTCATCCAAGATCACATTGAGTCCATAGGAAAGCCAATACTATTAAAAGGGGATGAGGTTTTGATAATGATCTATTTGCTCAAGTGCTTAGTGACCCTTAGCCACTTTCTATCCAAATATGTCCAAAACCCTACATTCCAACTCAGTCCCACCGAAACATACCTAACCGGACCCACCGAGATCATGTGGACACTACCACAGCCAAACCCTAACAAATCAGATACACCGATATGGATCTCGGTCTCACCAAGATGGCCTTGCCAACTCTTTGTTGCCTGTTGTAATTATTTCGATATTACCAAGTTTTGCAATCGGTGCCACCGAGATGGATTGCCAACATTCTATTGCTTATTGCACTTACTTCGGTCTTACCAAGATGATGCAATCGGTGCCACCAAAGCGAGGTTCTGCCCTACCATTGCGCATCTGTCCATCCGAAATGTTTCCACTCGGTCCCACTAAGACCTCCAATGTTTTTATCTTTTACACAGGCCAGTGCCACCAAGATTTCTGATCGGTGCCAGTGATAACCCACAAGTATAGGGGATTGAAACAATTTTTAAGGGTAGAGTATTCAACCCAAATTTATTGATTCCACACAAGGGGAGCCAAAGAATATTTGCAAGTATTAGCAGTTGAGTTGTCAATTCAACCACACCTAGAAACTAAATATCTGCAATAGAGTGATTAGTAGCACAATAATATGGTGGTTTGATAGCAATAGTAATAATACTAACAGTAACAGTAATAGTAGTAGTAATAGTTTTGTAGCAATTGTGAGAGTAGCAACAGCAGCAACAATAGTAACTTAGCAAAGATCAATATGTGAAAAACTCGTAGGCATTGGATCGATGATTATGTTGGATAACATTCATCATGAAACAGTTATAACCTAGGGCGACACTGAACTAGCTCTAATTCATCAATGTGATGTAGCCACGTATTCCGTATATAGTCATACATGCTTATGATAAGAACTTGCATGCCATCTTTTGTCCTACCCCCCCCCCCTATGGCAGCGAGGTCCATAAGGAAACTAAGGGATATTAAGGCCTCCTTTTAATAGAGAATTGGAACAAAGCATTAACACATAAATGAATACATGAACTCCTCAAACTACGGTAATCACCAAAAAGAATCCCAATTATTGTCACCTTGGGGTATGCGGATCATAACACGTAGTAGGTGCATATAACTTGCACGATAGGATCAAGAACACAAATATATTGGTGGAAACATAAATGGTTCCGGTCTAAATGGCAATTGGGCCCTAGTCACAAGCATTAAGCACAACAAAGTCATAGCAACATCAATCTCAGAACATAGTGGATACTAGGGATCAAGCCCTAAACAAACTAACTCGATTACATGATAAATCTCATCCAACCCATCACCATCCAACAAGCCTATGAAGGAATTAGTCACTCCCGGTGGTGAGCATCATGAAATTTGTGATGGAGGATGGTTTATGATGACGATGACGGAAGATCCCCCTCTCTGGAGCCTCGAACAGACTCCAGATTTGGCCTCCCGATGAAGAACACGAGCTGCCGGCAGCTCCATATCATGAAACACAATGAAACATCCTCTCTTATTTTTTCTCGGGAAATAGGCGTCGGATGTTGGGTTCTGGCAGACCCTTAAGGTTCAAACTCTGGGGTGCGCGCGAAGATCTTCCCCCTACCACTCCACGTCCGATCGCCTCGCAAGAATCTAAGCTCAATGATGAACAACACGAGGGACACAAGATTTATACTGGTTTGGGCCACCGTTGTGGTGTAATACCCTACTCCAGTGTGTGTGTGGTGGATTACCTCAGGGGTCGATGATGAACAGTACAAAGGACGAACAGCCTCGCGAGAGGTGTTCTTGAGCTGGTGCGATGAACTGCTTGGATGAGTTCAATCGCCTACCAATCTAAATGAGAACTCGATGAGATGCCTTCTACTGTGGTGGCTATCCCTATATATATAGGCCCTGGTCCTCTTCCCAAATATTGAGCAGGAAGGGCGCCAACAACGGCCATTTTGAAGTGGAACATCTAGTACAAGTTATCCTGACTAAAGTTGGTCTTCGGCTGCCAAAGGCACTGGTGATGACGCCGTCTTGAGCTCCACGGTGACCTCCATCCTGCCGCTCTACTGGTCTTGGTATTGTTGCACTGAAATGGCAACCTTTGCCTGATGCCTTGGTACTCCACGCCTGTCCTTGCCCCTTTTACACCAAAGAGGAAACAACGACACTGCGCGGGCCGGCGCTCGCCTGGTCTCGATCATCACGGCTTGCGTCACGAGCACCTCGTGAGGTACCCCTGCCTTGATCTCTCCGCCTCCTTGTGAGCCTTCCTGGCGAGGCCGCTCCTGAGGAAGCCTCGTGTCATCCGCCCTGCGAGGCTTGGCCCCTCGCGAGGGTCTTGAGTCTTGCGTTGATGAAGATGGGCCGTACTGGGCCACCACTCGAGCCACGCCGCAGGCCGCAGGCAGGCAAGTCTGGGGACCCCCGTTCCTAGGACACTAACAGTAGCCCCGGGCCCAAGGCACGCTCGGACTTGGCTTGGCAGAGAAGCGAAGGGGCAAGTGCGGAGCACCGCGGGCCCCATCAGCCTGCAGCCTTGGGCGCCGCGTGGCGGTTGATTGGACATGGGCGCCTCCGCTTCCCCACGCCGCCTCGGCAACTGCTCGACTTGACAAGTCCCTGCATGCAGAAATGAGTCATGATTACCTGTGATCGTGGAGGCCGACAGTTAGCCTCCTCCGGTTTAAATGCGGGAGAGCGCAAGCCCCCGCTGTACATCTTCCTCCTTGCTTCTTTCTTTCTCCCCATCCTAGTTGCTCGCCGTGTTCCATGGCGCCACCGAAGAGGTTCTAGACCGCGGAGAAGGGAAAGGCTCGTCGGGAAGGGCCCGACTCCCCCCCTCCCACCCAAGCGCGGTCGGGGTCGTCCCCGCAAGCATCCTGCGTCTCCCACAGTGGCTCCCCGCGGTCACGGCTGCGATCTCTCGCATGGCGATGGGCGCCTGGTTGGTGAAGGAAGGCGCGTCATAGCTGCGCGACCTCCCAGGCTGCGCTTCCATTTGGCGGAGGTGCTGCCGGAGTTTGTCGTGTGGTCAGTGGACCCAACCGGCAGCTGGCTCCAGCTTCCCCACTTCTTTGCACGCGTGCTCCCAGTCAGCGCTCCTGGCGGCCTCTGGCTTCAAGCGGACGGTTGCTGTAGCAGGGACTCCTGGGCCTCACTGGAGATCTCCGTCGCCGGGAATGTGGCTCTGGCCCGCGGCTGGCAAACGTTTGCCCGCGGGCGTGGTCTGAGCCGGCGGTGCACCCTGCATTTCATGTTCGACGGCGACACCACCCTCTACATGAGGGTGTTTGAGGAAGACGGCCGCCGCGTCAGGTGCTGCCCCGAAGATGATGACGGCGACCGGGTGCCCAGCCTCGGCAATGGTTGAGATGAAGACGAAGGTGGGCGCGTGGCCGGCGGCATTCGCAGCTCACCAAGCCTCGACGGTTCCCCTTCGGATGGCAGCTCCTCCAGTGGTGGCCGTGACCAGCTACTGCATCGTCACACTCGCCTTGAGGGAGGTAGGGGGTCAGCCCGTCGTCGCACCTCGGTGAAGCGTGAGGAGGGGTCTGACTGAGCTCCGGAGGCAGTACGAGCCCTCGCCATGAGTCAGTGTCGGGCAAGCCGTGTCTATTTTGTTTTCCTCCCTTTCTTGCATAGAGGGAGAGTAGTGTGGGGACCCGTAGGGGCGTGCTGTACTGTTGCCGTTAACTATTATGCTTTCTTCGTTATTCCCGTGTGGTGTTTTGGTGTTGCGTGCTCGTGTGTAGGAACTACTTAGCTCGGGGGGACTTGCCGCAGTCTTTGCTCCTCAAGGCTGAGGCCTCGTCGTGTGCCTTGTGGCCTGCAAGAATTAGTCAGGAGAGGTAACTTCCGGTCTTGGTCGTGAGGGCAACCGACTCGGGTCCTGTGTTCGCGTTGTGATGCCCGTGGGGCACGGGCCGGGAGGAGTGCTCCCGCGGTGGACTTGGGTAGGAAAGCCTCACGATACTGGGTCAGAAAACACTCGCGAGGGCACCCGCGCAGCCCCCTCGCGAGACTTACGAAAGAGAAAACGAGTCCGGTGGGCGACAAAGACAGAGAATCACGGGTTGGGGATGGCAACAACGCTAAAAGCAACTCCAATAAAATTTCAGATAAGGATGAACAAGCCAACTGCAGAAAGAAAATGAAAAAGCCGCGTCCGGCACCTAATCTAGTCTTCGATGTCTTCTCACCAGCGCGGAGCTAAGTGCTGCCACTGGGCGTGGGTGGGAGCCCCCAAGGCCCGAGGGCGGCTCTCCGGAGACTCCGGGGCGTGTACAGCCCCAACTCATTATTACATGAGAGTGTCACGGGCAGCGAGCTTCACAGGCATTGGCCTTCTTCATAGGCTCTGGGCCTTTCTCGGGGCGATGAGCTTCACAGGTGTTTGCCTTCTTCACAGGCACCGGGCCTTTCTTGGTACGACTAGCTTCACAGGCATTGGGCCTTTCTTCAAGGGTAGAACTTCCGGAGGTGCTGGATGTTCCACGCGTTCGGGATGGGCATCCTCTCCTGAGTCTCCAAGCGTGCAGCGCCAGGCCTGGAGACATGAACAACCTTGAACGGGCCCTCCCACATGGGCGAGAGCTTGTGCAGCCCTTCCCTGGAGAGCACTTGCTTGAGCACAAGGTCACCTACCTCGAGAGTCCTGGGGAGGATGTTGTGGCAGTGGTACCGCCGCAACGCCTGTTGGTATCTTGCTGCCCGAAGCACAGCCTCCCGACGGTGTTCCTCTCCCAGCACGAGGTCCACCCCCCGCATGGCGTCCTGCTGTGCTTCATCGAAAGCCAGGACCCACGCGGAGCGATGCCTGACCTCATGAGGAAGGACCGCCTCAGCCCCGTAGACAAGGAAGAACGGGGTTTCGCCGGTCGATTTGGTAGCGGTTGTGCAAATGGACCATAACACGGAATGAAGCTCGTCGTGCCAGCCCTTGCCGTAGGCCTCCAGCTTCTTCTTGAAGGTCCGGGTTTTGAGGCCTTCCAGGACCTACGCGTTGGTGCGTTCAGCTTGGCCGTTGCTCTGAGGGTGTGCCACCGAATCGTAGCATATATGCGCTCCAAGGTTAGCACAATATGTTTTGAAGAGATTGCTAGTGAACTGTGAACCATTGTCTATGATGATACGATTAGGCACCCCAAACCGGCTCACGAGGCCCTTGATAAACTTGACCACTCAGCCAGCTGGGATGGTGTAGACAGCTTCCACCTCTGCCCACTTTTTGAACTTGTCAATGGTGATGTAGAGGTAGCGGTAGCCCCCTGGCGCCCCGGGAAATGGGCCAAGGATGTCCAGTCCCCGAACAGCGAATGGCCATGAAAGGGGGATGGTTTGCAGGCCCTGAGCCGGCTGATGAATCTGCTTAGCAAGGAATTGACAGGCTTCACAAGCTTTTACCAGTTTGATCGCGTCATTGAGTGCTGTTGGCCAATAGAACCCGCTCCGAAACGCCTTGCCGACGAGGGTCCGTGAAGACGAGTGGTGCCCACAGTCCCCACCGTGAATGTCTGCCAGTAACTCTTTCCCTTGCTCCCTGGAGATGCAACGCAGGGAAATGTCATTCGGCCGCTTCCGGTAGAGTTCCCCGTCTTGGATGCAGTAGGTCGTGGCCTGCCGCGCCACACATTCTGCGTCCTCCTCCTTCTCTGGCAGAGTCCCTTGCGTCAGGTAATCTCTGAATTCTGCAGTCCAACATCCCTCATGAGGCTCCAGTGCCAGGAGCAGGCGAGCTCCCGAGGTCGGGCCGCAGGCCGGGGCTCCCGAGGCAGGCGGCTGAGGGAGCTCCTCCCGAGGCTGCGCTGTACTTGGTAGTGTCGGTGCTGCTGAGGGTCTGAAGAGTCGTTCCTCAAAGACGCCGGGCTCCTGAGGCAGTCGCCTGGACGCCCTCCTGGCGATGTCGTCAGCCTCTTGATTGGTGCCGCGGGGCACGTGCTGCAACTCTAACCCCCAAAACTTCTGTTCCATCCTGCGGACCTCTGCAAGATATGCTTCCATGTGTTCGTCCTTCGGCTCGTACACCTTGTTGGAGAAGTTGATGAGGAGTTGTGAATCGCCCTTGATGATGAGGCGCTTTACCCCCAAAGTGGCTGCAGTTTTCAAGCCTGCTATCAGGCCCTCATATTCTGCTATGTTATTGGAGACCTTCTCTCCATGCTGGAAGCAGAGCTGCACGACGTAATAGAGCTTGTCCTGAGTGGGAGATATGAGCACTGCGCCTGCCCCTGCGCCATGTCGCGAGAACGTCCCGTCGAAGTACATGACCCAGCAGTCCGGTGCTTCACTTTGTGGGGAAAGCGACCGATCCTCGCCCGCTTCGAGCCCTGGTGCCTCCGTCCATTCCGCCAGAAAATCTGCAAGTGCGGCTCCCTTGATGACTCTGGTCGTGCTGAATTCCAGCTGAAATGCTTGAAACTCGATGTTCCATTCAGCGACCCTTCCAGCTGAGTTGGGGCTCCTGAGTACCCTTTCCAAGGGATATGCCGAGACGACCTTGATGGGGTGACCTTGAAAGTAGTGTCGCAGCTTGCATGAGGCCACTAGGAACACAAGGAGGAGTTGCTGAGGCATGGGGTATCGTGCCCTCATGTCCCGCAGCACCGTGCTAACGAAATACACAAGATGCTCGACGAGGTTGAGAGTGCTGGTGTGGCCTGCATCTTTTGGAGGTCGAGGCGCCTCCCGAGACGACGGAGCCCCCAGCGCTTGGTCGCCTGGCTGGGCCTCCTCCGCCCTGGGTGCGTCCCCATGCTGAGGCTGATCCCCATCTGCCATGGTCGTGGTCTTCGCAAGGCTTTCTTGGCCTTGTCCCGCTTCGGCCGGGGCTGCGACTGACGCGGTCTTGGCTCGGTGCTCCTCCCGTACCGCCACCAGGGCTGCGCTGGCGGAGTAGGGCGTGGCTGCAAGGTAGAGCACCAAGGGCTCCTGAGGGCGCGGACCTACCATCACCGGAGGGTTGGTAAGGTACTTCTTGAGATCTTGAAATGCTTCGTTAGACTCTTCAGTCCATTCGAACATGCCCTTCTTCTTCATCAGCTTGAAGAAGGGCAGTGCTCGCTCCCCCAGCTTGGATATGAAGCGTCCCAACGCGGTTACTCGCCCAGTGAGCTTCTGCATTTCTTTGAGGGTCTTCGGTGAACTCATGTCTTTGACTGCCTTGACCTTCTCTGGGTTAGCCTCGATACCTCTGTGGAACACGAGGAAGCCCAAAAGCTTGCCCAAGGGCACTCCGAATATGCACTTCTCCGACTTGAGGAGCAGGTCCACTTCGCGGAGGCTCGCTATCACGCCCAATATGCGATACTATCCTAAAGAGACTCGAAGGTCCCACCAAGGATAGAACCGCATATTAAAACACTTTTGCAAGGTGGATATCATTATGTAACGCCCCGGATCCGATGCGCCAGGTGTCTGCCAGTTATTCGCCGTCATTGCCTTGTCATTCGCTTGCGTGTTGCATTTTATCATGTCACCATGTGCATTTCATTTTGCATACGTGTTCGTCTCATGCATCCGAGCCTTTTCCCCGTTGTCCGTTTCGCGATCCGACGCTCCTATGTCCTCCGGCGTCCCCCTCTTCCCTCTTTTCATGAGTGGGTTTTAAACATTCTCGGAATGGACCGAGTCTTGCCAAGCGGCCTTGGTATAGCACCGGTAGACCGCCTGTCAAGTTTCGTGCCATTTGGAGTTCGTTTGGTACTCCAGCGGTTAACCGGGTAACCGTAAAGCCCCTCTCTCTTTGCAGCCCAACACCCCTTCCAAAGTGGCCCAAAACCCATCTAACTCCCCTCCATGCTCTCGATCGTTCGATCACGATCGTGTGGGCGAAAACCGTGCTCCATTTGGACTCTCCTAGCTCCCTCTACCTATAAATATGTGGCCTCCCCCGAATTTTCGCAGTCCAAACCCCTAACCCTAGCAAAATCTCCCTCGCCGCCTCCGGACATGTCCGGCGCCCGCCGGACATCCCGCGCCGCCGCCCCGGACCAGTGGCCGCCCACCACGTGTCCCTCCTCTCTCTCCC